>NC_056748.1:71231004-71313504 GCF_019279795.1 Protopterus annectens | reverse complement strand
TCTTTCTTGGCACTAAAAAGAACCTCAAGTAAAACCCGGATCCTGTCTGGTCTGGTGGGACTAGTTAGATGACTCTTTTTCTTAGCAACTTTTCTATTTCTAAGGCTGCTAATTCCCTCCGATTGGGTGGTACATCGCGGATTCGATTGACGGGTCTGGGAGTTAAATGGTAGCCTCTGGATATTATTCTCTGCACCCAAACAAACATCGGTAGTAATAAGTTGCCAGGCTGGTAGGTACAGACAAAAAGGACCCCCCCGACTGCTTCCAGAGGAAAGCAAATTGGGCCGCTGCTCAGGAGCACTGGTAGGGTCTGGCAGAGAACGAATCACTGCCTAGTTACACAGACCCCCTCTACACCGAAAGGGGCATCTTCCAGATGTCTAGCCCCCCTCTGTCCCGGGGGGATTGCTCACCACAAGTGTCACGAAAAGATCCTTGGGATTTCGTGAAACACTTTTCCTCCCTTCTGGTTCCTGGAGTAGGACCTCTGGGGTTGGAAAAGCGTATGCCCACAGCAGACAAGGTCTTTCAATCTTTCTCACTTTGTGCAAGTGTCTCTCATACTTTGGGTCCAAAAAGTGCAGATTGGTCGACAGGTGCATTGACGAAGAAAGATTTAAAGGGGTCTGCGAAGTCACACAACCACATCCAAGCATTACGTCTCATGCCAATGTCTTATGCAGCAGCTCGAGCTGCCCTCTCAGTGGTGTAAGATATCAGATGCATAGAGGAGTTTGACATGGATTCAAGGGTAGATAGCTGTGAGGCGACAGTGTCACGTACCTCATCAGGCAGTACCCCGCCAAAGAGGAAGACATTTCAGAAATTAGGTCACTTTGAGGCGAGTGAAGTGTGCCCAATAGTTCAGTGACTGAATGGCGAAGGTCACTGAAGCATAGGTCCACTTCCCTAGTCTGTCCATGGTCCGAGACTCCCTGTACGGAGGATGGACAGTGGAGCTATCTTCTGCCAGGTTCCTCTTGGTGACTGCCGCCACGACCATGGAATCAACTGTCAACTGCTTGGACCAGTGGGGCTGCTCTTCAGATGTAGATAAAATTTTGTCTGGCCTCCGGGGGACAGGTTCTACATTGTCCGGGGACTTCCAGGCATGCTGCACAAGGAGCCTAACAAAGTCATATGTTGGTGGGGTCACCCAGGAAGTAGATGGCCAGGCACTGAAGGCCTGCAAGAACACTGATTCCTCAGAAGAAGAGTTAGAGGACTTCCACTCTCTCCACTGCTTGAGGATTTTGAGAATGTCTCTAAATGAGACGTCGTCTGAGGGAGACTGTGCGGACCCTTCCCCCTCATCACAATCTGTGTTTTTGATGATAGATTCCTCCGGGGAATCAAGGTGCTTCCTGTTGCACCATTTATTCCGGGGTGGCTTCCCAGTGGGATCTTCTGAGGAGGACTACGGAGAAGGGGGTTTCCTTCAAAGGGGGGGTCTTGTGGCTCCCATGCCCGGGATCCCGAAATAGGGGGATGGGACAGATGCATGCTGATGTCACTGGTGCTGACTGCGAGCCTGCGGAGGCAAGGACCCTCTCATTCACCTGGAAAGCAGGCCTGCCCGAGGAGGGATGGGAGCCCAGAACCAGGAAGGACAACCTCAGAACCGGGGTCACACCCTGCCCCGAGGAGCCCACGTCAGGGTGAGGAGCTCCTTGAGGACTGGAAGCCATTGGAGCCGTGGACATAGCGCCAGCGAGAAAACAGGCGCTGGGCTAGGTACCAAGGTACAGACGGTCCAAGCACTGCTCCAAGAGAGCATAGGCTCCACCGGTGCCAACAGGGGAAAGACTGCTGTCCAAGCAGAGACAGTATGCACCGGGATGGACATCGGTACCGAGAACTCCGGGACCTGGGTAGAGGTCGGACGAGGATAAACAGGGGAAAGGGAAGATGTAGCAAAAGATTCTGAGCCAAGAGGGACGAAAAGTCTAGCTGGAATGGGCAATCCCCTAGCTGCCAGAAGCTGGTCCACAACCCGCACTAGGTCTAATTCAGAAAAACTCCTGATGGATCTAAAGGAGGCTGCTGAAGGAGAATCAGGTCTTTCTAGAAAAAGCTAAACCTCTGCCCCAAAAAAGGGTCGCAAGTTGGAGAGTATCTTGTCCTTGGCATATATTCGACTTTAGGAGCCGATGGAGCAGAATAAACTATCAGCACCGTGGCCGGAGATGGTGCCGAAGCAGGTACAGTCATAACAGCCAATGTCGGATCCAAGGATGGCACAGAAGTCAGTGGTGCCAAGGCAGGAACCGAAATGGGGTGAATATCATAGACGGCACCAAGGGAGAAGATACAGAGCCTGGTGCCGAAGAGGTCTACACAGAGGGTGCCAGAGAAGCACAGAGCCGACTTGGTTCTGTAACTGACGGAGATGCAGGAACCAAGTGACTCTGTTTTTCCTTATGTTTTTTGGTCTTAGGAGAGGTTGAGACCTCAGACCCAGATAGAGCTTCCGAAAAAGGTGTCTTAATTAAACCTTTTAAAATAAGCTTATTTTTACATTCTGCTAGTGTACGACTACTAAAACTAGCACAAATGTCACAGTCAGTTTTAATATGGTCCACGCCCAAACAATAGACACAACGAGTGTGTCCGTCCGAGTTGGGCATCTTACACCCACACTTGTCACACTGTTTAAACCCCAACTTAGCTTTGTCTGACATAGTAAGGCAACAAGGCTATCCTAATAGAAGAAACAAAAGAAGGGAGAGAAAAAGTGAGAGAATACCAATGATGGTATTTAAAAAATACCACAAGTGGTAAGGAAGGGCCTACCAAAGGCAGGAGAGAGGGACAGTACCAACAATGGTAGAGTGTTTTTGGCTGGCGTGAGCTTGGAAACGGCCGTATCGGTTCCAAGGACGGAAGCGAAGTCCTAATTGTAATGAATAAACAAAGATTTACAACATCAGATGTGAAGTTACCCAAGAAGCAGAAGGGTGGGGGTGTGGAGGTAGAGAAGACAAGGAGGCAAGAAGGACAATGGATGAATAGACACAAAAGCACAAGCTGAAAGGGTTTCAGTAAAAAGGTCAAGAGCAGTCAACAGCGGCTTGTTTAGGTACACAAGAGAAAGAAAGAGTCAGGCAGAATTTTTTTTTCCCCACCCAGTCATAGTTGTCTTGTTAAATACCACTGTCTTTCTAGTTGCCTGCCTCTTATGTTAATCTGACCATATATCTCATTTCCTCTTTACTTTCAGTGGCTTGTGTGAGTAATCACTAAATCAAAAACCCCTCCCCTTCAACTATTTAAATTTATTGACCATCCTGCTGTATTCCATAGTACCAGAATACAAAAGTGACCACCCCTTTCAACCCATCTTGCTGTTTTAAAAATAGTAACTCTCCACTAAACCTTAACTTTTTAAACAGGTAAAACTTAAGTTACCTACTTTCACGTCTACCTTCTCTAGTGCACACTGCAGTGTGCATTTTTTTTCATCTTACTTTTAATCATCCCTTTGACTAGCACTTTCTCTAATACCTGCTGGAAAGCACTAGGAAACCTTAAACTGATACAAGCACTCAACTTTCCTTGTTAATAAGGAGAAATTAATAGTAGGCACTAAACAGCCTATAATTGCAAAGTACCTTGCTAAGGTAAGGGAAAACAGCTCCTGTACTTTACAAAAAAAAAAAAAAAAAAGCATCAAACCAGGCATGTCCAAGGGTCAGCTTCCGGTGATTTCTCCTGTCCACCTGGTGAATCTGGGCATACTGAGGCAATGCATCAATTGCGTCATGTACACAGACAACCCTCTCCTCCTACCACCCAACACTACAACCTGAGATACACTTACATAGCCAAAATGGAAGCAAAGCTCTCTCCACCCAAGATTGTGCTAGACAGTCAAGAGGAGAAGGTTAACACCCACACTACACCTCAGGCAACACATAGCCCTTCTAAACCCACACCACCAACACCCACATATAGCAACAATAAATCCACATATGCAGAGGCCCTTAACTGTAACCTGCCCAAGCAACAAGGACCTCTGAAGCTGAAACGCAAACAAACACCAATCACAACCAAAGTGTCACATAGTTCAAAACACCTGTGTGCCACCCAGCAACAGCCTCTAAGGCAAGACAATGTACCTAACACTTTAGTCATAGGTGACTCTATAGTCCGGCACACTGATGTCCCTCTCACCAGGTTGAACAAGGAGAAAATTACAGTCAGCTGCCTGTCGGGTGCCAGGATCCGCCACATAACGCATGCACTCAAGTCACTCCACAACAAGTACAAATATGACTCTGTCATTGTCCATGTTGGAGTGAATGACTTGAGACGTTCCTCCCTGGACTACATGAAAAGAGACATGGAAGAGCTCTCGGATCATGTGGCCCAGGCAGGTATGACCCTAGCCCTGAGTAGCATCCTGCCTTCGCCCAGAATGACACCACAATATAAGGACAAAATGATTGACTTCAACAACTGGCTAAGCTTCTGGTGTCATTCAAAGGGGATCCAGCATCTGTCTGCCTGGGACGACATGATTGACAGACCATGATGCTTTGCCAGAGATGGTCTGCACCTGTCGCCTCTGGGATTCAGGTTACTGGCTAAGGCTCTTGCCACCCCCATAGTGCCTTTTTTAGGCAAAGTTCAAAGAACAAAACCACCACCATAACAGGTACAAGCATGCAAAATCTGAAGGTAATGCCACTCAATGCTAGAACTCTAAACCTCAAAATGCACTCTCCCGAGGCACTCCTAAAAATGGAAAACATCGATATCTGTGCAGTAACTGAGACTTGGTTCAAGGCTCCAGACAGCACCCCTGCAATACCAGGCTACAACTCTTACCACACTTTTTGGCCACCAAAGCAGGACCGAAACACTAAAGTTGGAGGAGTGTCAATATTCACCAAGGATATGCACACCACCAGGCTAGTTGCCCAACACAATGCGTCTGAAATTCTCCAGGTGCAACACTAGGTAAGACTGCAATCCAAACTGTAGCTTGCTATAGATCCCCCACCATACCCCAAGATTCTCACTACACCTTTCTAAACATACCGGAAAATATTAAGATAGAACCAAATACTGGGCGATTTTAACTACCCTGCCATTAACTGGGAAAGCTACTCATGTACCAACACCTTTGCCCAACGGTTCTTGGAATTCATAAATTCCAATGCCCTGGATCAACTAATCCATAGTCCCACCAGGGGCTCCAATATCCTAGACCTGGTCATTACTAACATGGGAAATCGGTGCTCCACACCTATGGTCACCCCCTCGTTAGTCACGTCTGACCATAAGCTAATCACCCTTAACATCCACATCCCACCCCCACCCCCCAGTAAGGAAACCTCCATAAAAAACTTCTCCAAAGCCAACTTCATGCTACTCAAGTCAGAAGTGACAAACTTCATGACACCCATGCAGACGGGAGCTGAAAGTTCAACTGCTGAATCCTACACCAAGGCACTGTACAAGCACATCCACTCATGCATAAATCGTGCCATCCCAAATAGAACCAAAATGCTCTCATCCAAAAAAAGAAGCCAATCTGGTGGTCCCCTGCCATAAACAAACTTTACAACAAAAGGAAGAAACTGTTGCAGAAAAGAGGAAAATCCCAGGATGCAAAAAACTTCCTTACCAGCCTCAGTAAGAAAATGAGATCCCTCATAAAATCCTCCAAAGCTAGTTACGAAAATAAAATTGCCAAAGATTCCAAAGACAACAACAAGGCATTCTATAACTATGTCAAGAATCTAAATGGCACTGCTCAGATCTGCTCTGAGCTAAAACAGAATGGCATTAAATATACTGATCCCAAGAATATTGCCAATATCCTGGCAGATCGATTCAGTGCCAACTTCACCCCCCTCTCACCCCCTAAATGGCCCATCTCAATACCAGAAGATTGCCAAATTCCGGTAATAACGGCCACACAGGTAAAAAACGCACTCTCCAAAGCTAAGAATACAGCATCCATGGGACCAGATGACATCCCGGGCTGTGTACTACATGAAATACAATATGAACTGGCACCTCACCTAAGTGTCATGTTTAATCATAGCCTCACCTCAGGTTTCGTGCCCACTGAGTGGCGCACAGCTACAGTTATCCCACTCCACAAGGGGGGGGTCCACCCTGGATCCCAGAAACTACCGTCCCATCAGTCTGACAAGCCTTATCTGCAAGGCCATGGAGCGTATTATCATGGAACCTATAAACAAAGACATTGGCAACCTTCAAACACTGGACCCCACCCAGTTTGGGTTTGTGAAGGGCCGATCTGGTCTCCTGAACTTGACTGACTTCTTCGAATCAGTCTCCAGAGCCATGGACAAGGGTAAGGTGGTCCACACAGCCTATCTAGACCTTGCCAAGGCCTTTGACACCATCCCCCACTCTGGAATCATAGATAAACGTACTAAGCTGGGCATTAATCCCTACGTCACCCAATGGGTTGCTAACTGGCTTACTGATAGAACCCACACTGTAAACGTAGCCGACTCCAAATCCAGCTCCAGACAAGTGACAAGTGGAGTACCTCAGGGTTCAGTCCTGAGACCTGTCTTGTTTGGCATCTACTTCTCTGAAGTACAGGCTAACACTAAGGGACTCTGGATAACAAAGTTTGCAGACGACTGCAAACTGGGAGCCGTTATTGAATCCCCAAATGATGTGGATACTCTACAAAAGGGCCTTACAGATACAGATGCTTGGTGCCAGAGCCATGGGCTCAAGCTCAATGCCAAGAAATGTATAGTCATACCCTTTGGGAAAAAAACATGTATCCGTAAATTACCATATAGGTGGCAGTACACTAAACACCGAAAGTTTGATAAGAGACTTAGGGACACAGGTGGACAGTGGTCTCACCTTCGATAACCACATCGCCACAACAGTCAGGAAATCCTTCTATGTGGCACACCTCATCACTAAGGGCTTTTCATCCAGAAAAAAGGAGGTCATTGTCCCACTGTACTCATCCCTCATTAGACCCATTATAGAATACAATGCCCCGTTTGGTATGTACCTCTCAAGACATCTGCAACAACTGGAAAGGCCACAGAAATACCTCCTTAAAAGAATCACAGTCCTAAAGCAGATGCCCTACGCTGACCGCCTTAAAAAACTCCAGCTATACTCTGTCGCATATCGTCTACTCAGAGGCGATCTTTGCTTAACATACAAGGCCATGTCAAACCCAGTTGGACATGCTACACTTAAAGAAAACCCAATCCCTCAGAGCCACATGTTCCAGGGATCTAAACCTTGTCATCACAATAAACAAACCATGCTGGAGGGATAGGTTCCTGACCCAGAGACTCCCCAGACTCTGGAATAGATTGCCCACACATGTCAAGCAGAGTGCCTCTTTGGTCATCTTCAAAAGGAACCTTGACGATTGGATGGGAGAAAGGAAATTCACCCCAGGGATCACGACAGTCGCCCTGCTAGACAGGGGTCCAGGGAAGTAAATAGTGTGGGAAGAAATAGCCAGGGAATTGTTATGGCTAGGCTTGTATAGGCCCTAGGGCTGACAGCCTAGTACCAACCTATGAACCTATAAGATGAGAGGAGCAGACTTGAACAGACTGAGCAAAAATTTTTATGGTGTCCGGGTGTTCACAGAAGACTTTAAAAAAAGCAGATGTACTAACTGAACACACTTCAGTCTTTAGAAAAGAAAGCAAGAGAAGGAGGGTGCCAATTTGGGAAGGAGGTGATACAGATTAAAGAAATGGGAGGAGTAAATAGACACCAAGATAGAACCTGAGTGGCGAGGGAACTGGCTTCTCCGACGGAAGGTAAAACCTAGGAACCAGATGGGATGCCTTCCAGAGTTCTAAACAATCTGGCTACTATACCAACAGATCCCCAGATAAAAGCATTCAGTGGACCACTGGTCAATGCAGAAGGGCTTGAGAGCAACAAGTCTGGCACTTTGCTCAAGGGTGGGGCACAAAATCCTTGGGGGACTAGTAGCCTGTCAGCCTAACAGCAGTGACAAGAAAAGTCAAGGACAGAATACAGAGCTGGCAATTGGCTGCCTTCTTTGTGGACAGTACTCTGCACAACCACCATCACCAACATGAAATCATGGCTGGAAATGGCCATACAATCCTGACCCCTGTTTTATGACTGGGTTACAAGAAAACTCGACAGAGAAGTGCAGATATTCACAGTCTATCAGTCTTGTAGAGGTGACTGCCTAAGATACTGAAGGGGTTGGCAGCTGGATCGGTGGCAGCTGGATTGGGGCTAAAATGAATTGCTGCAATGCTGACTGGTCTCTCACCACAACCGTCTACACAATGTAAAGAAGAAGAAAACTGATTAAGGGGGAACTGTGAGAGGTAGTCCTTGGGGCAGCAGCCATCAGTGTGATAGTTTCAGACATAGAGAAGAGAACAGCAAACAGGACCAACCAGTTCTCTGATGACAAGTGCAGTGCAACAGTGAAGGATGACAGGAACAATCTCAGCAGGAATGATTTAGAAAGGCTGAAGGTCGAAAGGTGGTAGCTGAGGATCGATAAAGAAAAATGCCTAGGTCACAGCAACCACAACCATGGTATGTCATATCAGCTGGAGGGAATGAAAATGACTGCAACAGAGCAGGAAAGTAATTGAAGTATTGAGCATTCCCACACTGGATGTACAGAAGCAGAGACGGGGGGGGGGGGGGGGCAATGGCAGCAGCCAACAGAATGCTAGGATTTATCCTTGATGGTTAAACTACAAAAGTAAAGAGGTAGGGGCACTGCTGTAGCAGGTGCTGGTCACAACATACCTTGGGCATTACAGACAGTTTGGGATGCCATAGAATAGGATGGACATCAGGTTGCTTGAATGAGTCCAGAGGAAAGCCACCAAAAGTGCATGGGATGAAAGGATGTGACCAGAAGCTGAAACTCTTTTCACTATACATCAGATACAGTACAATGTAGCGCAAGAAGTATCTACAGCAAATACTGTTAAAAGAAAAAGAAGTAGAGACTGGAGACAGCAGCGAGCATTACACAAGAAAAATGGTTTGGTTGGAAAAATTACACATGGCTGAAATTAATACAGCAAGTGAAGAAAGAAATACTAGGAAGTAGGGTGCAAAAGCAGACCACGGATTGTGCTGGTAACAAGGAAGAAAGTTTTTTATAAAAGACCCAAAGAACAGCATCTTGAAGAAAAGAAAGTGGAAACTCTTTGAAGACAGATATAACAGGTAAAAGGAAAGTACTGGATTAAAAGTGGGAGGAGTCTTAGGAAAAAAAAAGATGTTCATCATAAAGTGCATTTTCATGCAGTTCCCTGCATGCATGTACAACAATGTTCCAGAAACAAGAATCTATCATTGTTTGAAAAGGTGAATTAGCTGTTTTGACCTAGTCTCCAAAGGCAAAGAGCTTCTAGCTTAGAAATGTTCTTACAAAAGTTGCTTTACATAGCAAAATGGTGACCCAGGCTCATCAGCAATCATAATTAAATTAAAATAAGTTAGTGTGTGTGTGTGCACTGTATTGAATACTTATTACCAAATGTAGAAAAAACAAAACAAATTCTGCTACAGTGTTTAAATCCCAAGAAAGTGTTTGTTTGTTTTGTTTTTTTTTTGGGGGGGGGGCATATTTCAGAGCGCAGATGCCTTTTATTATTACTGCACTTAGTCATTTCACTCTTCTGCTGATTTTAAATGGTTTGCTTCCAGAGTTACACTTAACTGCCCACATTAATTGTTTGGTACTAACCTCTTCTGGCTTATGTGGTGGTCATCTTGGAGGGGGCACCAGTTAATATATCGTGAAGTATCTCACTCTCAAAAGTCCACAACTTGTGATGAGCATTGCACTCAGAGCCATAGCCAACAATTCCACTGTTGTGCAGTGCTGCCAAGGATCAGAAATGGTACTACATATTCGAGGGGGGGGGAAGCTTTACCTGCAGCAAGCCATTTATTTCATTTGTAACAAGTGGCCTCTACAGTTTACATCGTATAAAGTGCTTTAGTATTGGCCGTGAATACAATAACCACATTCAGAACGTCAATGGGCATCTGTCCATCGCACACTGTTAAAGTCCCACCCATACAAATGTAAAATGATTAACAATACAAAATGTTCTGCATGGATGCTGTAACAAGCTCTCTACCCAAGCCTCCTGAAACTCTTAAGATATAGGCAACAGCATAAACCCCTTAGTATACCTACTGCAGTATCTCCACATCAACAGGTCACCAACAGTAAACCACTCCTAAGTCTGGTAAGCAGAATTCAGCTACTGGAAACATCCTAACTGCGAATGACTCATTTGATAGGGACACAGATTCCACACACAGCTTCTGGGAGACAGCAGACTGGGCCAACACAGGTTGACTGTCAGCTAAGATAATGCGCATAACTACGGCACTCAACACCCTCTCATCCACCAGGTACAACTACGACAGGATTGCAATCCATGCGGGAGTAAAAGACCTGTAACGAAAATGCCTCAAGATTATGCAGAAAGACATGTTGGAGTTAGCCACTTTGGTTTCAACCACAAATAAGACACTCATTTTGAATGGAATCCTCCCTTCATTTAGAATGATGCTTAGATGCAAGGAAAAGTAAGTGGGTACAACAGTTGGCTAAGCTGCTGGTGTCGTTCCAGTATGCATCACCCTGGAATGAAAAGACTGCCAGTCCAACTTATTTTCCAAAAGACATTCTATCCAGTATGTGAAAGCCCTTGAACAAATGACAAAGCTCTTGCTGTCCCCATTATTCCTATTTATGCACACTTCATCTAAGGAACATTCCAACTTGATAAATGTCTTCCTATCGAAATGTCAGCACTCAAAATGCCAAGTGCCGACAAGCCAAAAACAAACTGAACACACAAGAGAAGAGTGAATTTCAAAAAACTCTCTTCTCCTTTAAATGTCTTTTTGCATGCCCCCACACCCCCCAAAATTATACATACCAACTCAGAGATATCCACACCTCAGAGAAAATGGAATATTCAGAGAAATGGCTTATCGGATGTTATTTTATATATATATATATATATATATATATATATATATATATATGCGCATGCATGTAACCCAACATATGTGAATCGTTTTGCTATAACTGCTATTATATCAATATTGTTTAAAACTGTACTTATTTTAAAATGTATTACTGGAGCTTTTCTCCTCTGGTCTCTACTGAAAATGGGCCACAAGCCCAGATGGACAAACCCGGTTAACAAATGTCAATAAATAATAAATATATATAAGTCCGTTCTTTCGGCCATTCAATCTCTGTATTTCGGGACTCGCTCTAGTGGGTTCTGGTTTTTCAAATGGTTGCCCCTGATAATATCATCCAGTCTGGGACTGGAGGTATTTAAGATGTCACTATTCAACTCCAGGATTGTTAATAAACTGCCTAACTTTGAATGAGGCAATTCTACATTTGGAATGCATCCATGTATGCTCTGTTACTGAGACATGGTTCAAATCCTTACAGAGCACTCCTTCTGTGCCTGGGTTTTGTGCTTACTATGCTTCAGATTCACTAGTAATGGTGGAGTGTCAGGGAACATACCCCATCAAAACAGATACCAGAAGCCCCCCCCATAAGCTTACTGAACTACAGCTCACCTTAAGGAAATCTAATTTCCAACATAGCCTCCTGATCACCCTTCATGGTTCCTAATAACCATGATAAATTCCTGGCATTCATAGAGGATATCTCTATAAAGAACAGCTCTTTAATCCATTGGGACTTCAACTATCCTTCCATTGACTGGATCTCCTACACTTCCAACACTGAGTACGTTCAGCATTTCTTGGACTGACTAAACAAAAACACCCCAGCTTTGTTTGTCCTCAAACCAACCATGGTGAAAAAACATTCTTCACTTAATATTCAGAAACTTGACCTCTGTCTGCTCCCCTCAATGTTCAGTCTTTCATTAGTAAAGTCTGACCACAATCTAGTTACCTTTACCCTTAAAACTTTCATTCTCTCAAACACCAACCTCTTAAAAAAAAGACTTCAGATAGACAGATGACCTCTTAAAAGCGTATGATGAAATCTCTGAATTTATCCACGTCAGGTTCATGGTAGTGCCCAGCTATGCAGACAGTTACACAAGTGATTTTTTAAGCTTATTTAGACAAATATATGGACCTAGCAAGTCCCTTCCCAAACCACATATGGTGGTAAATTCAAAAATAAACACTCCTGGTGGTCTAACAACAAACTGTATAACAGAAGAATCTCCTTAAACTGCATCATAAAACAAAGGATAATTACAGATCTGCCTTCAGTTACATTACTATATCACAAAACTGATAAGTACCTCTTAGCTATCATCAGGGTTTCTCCATAATGCAGCCTCCAGCTCAAGACCAAAATACATTGCAAACATACTAACTCACAAGTCTGCAGCAAATTTCTCCCCTGAAACTACCACCTTCTCTCAATTCCTTCCCTGGGTCACACATTCATATCACATCTCTCAAACCTTACCCGAGTCACCCCCCCCTCCCATATCACTAAGAACATGCTCTCAAAAATACACTCAAAGACTGGGAAGTTGTCCTCCCTGCTTCCAAACAACATATTAAGCCTGCCTAATAATTATGTTAAACATGCACTTGTTGATTTCCTCCTCGATTTGTTTTACCTAAGCCTTGCTACAAGCTATGAGGGCAGGCCCATCATGGACCCAGAGAACTATAGCTTTACCAGTCTTGTCCACCACGGACACATCACCACCAACAACATGACATAAAAAAACCTGATTAAGATAGACCCATTGCAACTTGGATTTGTGAAGGGCGGGTCCTAACTACTGAAGCCTATCAGCTTCTTAGAGAAAGTCATTCAGGCAGTCAGCAGTGATTACACCCATCCATGCTGCCTACCAGGATCTGGTCACGGCATCTGCTATCAAATGACACTTTACATACATAACAGATTTGTTTATATGTTGATGGCTCTCAACATAAATCCCTATATGATGAGATGGACAGCCAAATAACCAAGGACAACACACATTGTCCGAGTGGGGAACACCCCCTCAGAGAGTAAGGTTGACCATAGGTATCTGTGCTGAACCTCATTCTGTTTAACATCTATAGTGCATTCCTCCAAACTAACAATAGTCTAACAAAGTTAGCTAATGACTGCGAGCTGGCTGTGGTTAAATCCCCTGTGGGCACATACAGCCTTCAAAATAAAGTAAATTCCTGGAACACGGCAAACAAGCACAAAACAAACACCATGAAATGCAGCACCATCCTCTTTGGGAAACAAAGACATTCTGTAGCCAACTGCACTGCAAATGCCCTTTTACCATATGAAACTGTGGTTAGGGATCTAGCATGTGCACCGACAGCTCCTTCTTCCTTCATCATCAAGCTGAAAATGCCCCTTTACCATATGAAACCATGGTTAGGGATCTAGCATGTGGATTGACAGCTTCTTCCTTCATCATCAAGCTGAAAATGCCCCTTTACCATATGAAACCGTGGTTAGAGATCTAGCATGTGGATTGACAGCTCCTTCTTCCTTCATCATCAAGCTGAAAATGCCCCTTTACCATATGAAACCGTGGTTAGGGATCTAGCATGTGGATTGACAGCTCCTTCTTCCTTCATCATCAAGCTGAAAATGCCCCTTTACCATATGAAACAGTGGTTAGGAATCTAGCATGTGGATTGACAGCTCCTTCTTCCTTCATCATCAAGCTGAAAATGCCCCTTTACCATATGAAACCGTGATTAGGAATCTAGCATGTGGACTTGACAGCTCCTTCTTCCTTGATCATCAAGTAACAACCGCAGTTTGGAAATCCTTCTACATTTATTTTTATTTTATTTTTTATTTTATTTTACATTTGTTGACCGGGCTAGTCTAGCTGGATATATGTCCATTTTCAGTAGAGGCCCGGGGAGATAAGCTCCAAACAGTTAAAATAAATTCATTTTGCAACTAACTGCCAAGGGCGTCACTTCTGAAAAGAAGGAAGCTACTGTCTCGCTCTGTATTCTGCCTTAGTCAGACCCATTATTGAATATATTTTAATAAGCTGATCGGTATTAACTAGGCTACTGATCTGTAAGGATCTTTAGCAACCTTTTCATGCATTGCCAGACATTTTAACCTCAGTAGTTTAGTACCAATGTCCTATATTTTGCAGAAGTCTTGCACAAGCCAATCCATTAGCACTGTGTGAAAACACTTTGTATAATAAGGATGAATAATCATCCCCCTGTCCATAAGGGACAAGGGTGGCAATCCAGGGGTAA
Organism: Protopterus annectens; assembly: GCF_019279795.1. Lineage (NCBI taxonomy): Eukaryota > Metazoa > Chordata > Ceratodontiformes > Protopteridae > Protopterus > Protopterus annectens. Next base: position 71,299,230 of record NC_056748.1, on the reverse strand, counting down.
ACTTATGGTTTCCCTATCCATGCATCCACATTACACCTGAATAAATTCAGAGATGTACTTCACTTCACTTCACATGAAAAAGGTGGTTCCAGAGAAGTGATATTCTCTGCCAGACATCCAGCCCTCCAGTATATTCTATTTAAGTTACAATAGAGTGACTCTGAAGCAGGTGTTTTACTACTGGACTTATGGACGTCTAGAAGGTCTAAAAATTTGGGGTCTGTAGAGATTACAGTGGATATAAAAAGTGTATACACCCTTGTTAAAATGCCAGGTTTTTGTGATACAAAAAATGAGACCACAATAAATCATGTCAAAACTTTTCCCAACTTTAATGTGACCCATAACCTGTACAATTCAATTGAAAAACAAATCCATTAGGGGAAAAATATAAAAAAAAATAAAAAGTACAATAAGTGGGTTGCATAAGTGTGCACACCCTTAAACTAATACTTTGGTGAAGCACCTTTTGATATAATTACAGCATTCAGTCTTCTTGGGTAGGAGTCTATCAGCATGCCACATCTTGACTCAGCAATATTTGCCAACTCTTCCTTGCAAAAGCAGTCCAAATCTGTCAGATTGTGAGGGCAACTCTTGTGCACAGCCCTCTTTAGGTCACCCCACAGATTTCCTATTGGATTTAGGTATGGGCTCTGACTGGGCCATTCCAAAACTTTAATTTTCTTCTGATGAAGCCATTCTTTTTTTTATTTGGATGTATGCTTGGGGTCATTGTAGTGCTGAAAGGTGAAATTCCTCTTCATCTTCAGCTTTCTAGCAGATGCCTGAAGGTTTTGGGCCAAAAGTGACTGGTATATGGAACTGTTCATAATTCCTTCCACCTTGACTAATGCCCCAACTCCAGCTGAAGAAAAGCAACCCCAAAGCATGATACTGCCACCACGATGCTGCACCATGGGGATGGTGTTCTTTTGGTGATGCAAAGCGCTGTTTTTGTGCCAAACGTACCTTTTGGAATTGTGGCCAAAAAGTTAAACCTTGGTCTCATCAGACCACAACACATTTTCCCACATGCTTCTGGTAGACGATGGACTGTTTTGCAAATTTTAGCTGGGCCCGGGTGTTTTTCTGTGTAAGCAAAGGCTTCCATCTTGCAACTCTACCCCACAGTCCAGATACATGGAGAATACGGGAGATTGTCACATGCAGTATTTGCCAGAAATTCCTGTAGCTCCTTCAGTGCTGCTGAAGGTCTCTTGGCAACCTCCCAGACCAGTTTTCGTCTTGTATTTTCATAAATTTTGGAGGGATGTCCAGTTCTTTGCAACATCATTGTTGTCTCATATTTTCGCCACTTTTTGATGACTGACTTCACTGTGTTCCATGGTATATCTAATGCTGTGGAAATTTTTTGTACCCTTCTACTGACTGACACCTTTCAACGAGATCCCTTTGATGCTTTGCAAGCTCTCTGCAAACCATGGCTTTTGCTGTAGCAGGCAACTGAGTAAATATCAGGAAAATCCTAATAGGACAGCTGAACTTTATTTGGTGTTAATCAGAGTCTCTTTAATTGATGGCAGGTGTGTACCCAAGAATACTGAATGCTGTAATCAATTCAAAAGGCGCTTCAACAAAAGTATTAGTTTAAGGGTGTGCACACATCTGCAACCAGCTTAATGTATGTTTTTTATTTTTTTACCCTAACAGATTTGTTTGTTTTTCAATTGAACTGTACAGGTTACAGGTCACATTAAATGTGGGAAAAGTTTTGAAATGATTTGTGGTCTCATTTTTTCATATCACAAAAACCTGGCATTTTAATAGGGGTGTGTATACTTTTTATATCCACTGTATGTATGCGAGGCAGAGCTCTCCCCTTAGTAACCTGTAGGGCAATGAGAAGTAGTAGTACAGGGCTTTGAGGTGGTCAGAGTAGCTTTTGTGAATTAGTCCCTTGATTTTTTTATGTTGTGGTCACCCGAGTCCAGTTGGGTACTTGAAAAGGAAAGTGTCAAATGGGGCATTACATTCAAATGATTGGCCAAATGTGTGCAGTGGCGTGATCACGTCCCCAGATCCAGATGCCATACCCTTGCTAATAAGTTGTACTATAAAAATGTCCCAACAGTCGACACATGGTGGTCAAATGACAACTCACTGTTTACATATGTTCAGAGGTTCCTCACTACTGGGTCAATTATCATGGCAGTATTGTTGATGTGAAAGTTGCAGGAGATATCTTGCTTACCGAAGGCAACAGTTATGCTCTATTTGGCATTTAGTTTTACAGCATGGTTTTAACACCACCTATTTGTTTGTTTTTTGATTAAATTGTACAGGATCTGGGAAGTGATCAGTCCACTACACACATTTAGCCAATCATTTGACACCTAGCTTCCTCTCACTGGCATATACTACTCACTCAATCTCCTCTCTCACTCCTAGATCTTCCCCTTCCATCCCATTAGCCCTTCTAGCTTGTTCCACCTTCATGTAGAGCTTCTGCTTTATATCTGCTGGAGTTTAGTGCAATATTTGTATACAAGATTTAGGTATATGAGTTTAGAACACTATCTGTTTGAGCTTCGTACTATCTGTATATACATCCTACCTTTACTCCTAGCCTCTAGCTAGATACTGGTATATCTGTTTGTTACTATATTTCATATTGTATGCATAGCTAATGTTTGCTGCAGTGTATATTGTATGCATATTCAATTATTCTTCATGTACTCTGCTGCTCATTTATTGTTCTGTGGAACTTTTCTCCCCGGGCTTCCACTGAAAAAGGACCTATGTCCAGTTGAAATTTCTCAGTAAACAAATATATGTAAATAAATAAATATATAAACCAAATCCAACGATGAGTGATGGAGTGAAGCAGACCAAATGAACCAGAACTAGTCCAGAAATAGTACAAAACTTTTAATCCACGGTATTGTAAAGCACAAGTACAATACACTACAAGTTGCAGTTGATAAGCGCTTTCACCCAAAAATGAGCTTCATCAGATCAAATCACTGCTACCCATAATTCCCTTATATATTATATAACACCCTATCAAATGATTTCATCAAACAATCAATTTCAATTAAAACATATTATGATTGATAAAATTCTTATATGTAATTTTAAAACATATCTATACATGCCAAAATAAAACTACTATGTAGAATAAAAATGTATACATATAAAAATATATGTTAGAACTATTACATAATATACTATATAATGCTATTGTACAAAACAGTAACATATATACATCATAGTATCAAACTCACAGTTACTAAAACCTGGTTTATTTGGAAATAACCAAAACCAGAAGGAATGTGAACATATGCTAACTAGATTTAAATTTAACATTTCTCCTTTTCTTCAGGGTCGGCTTTATAGCGGCTCTTTCATTTAATCCAGAGCCCCTATCAGCTCTTAATCTTATGATCCACTTGCTTTCTCTATCCTCAGTGTGGTTCCTAATGTCTCCACCCCTAATATTAGGTTCTATTTGTTCCAAAGCCCTGAACAAAAAATGATGTTCATTACCTAACTCAACCACATGTTTAGCTAGTGCATTATGTATATTACCTTTTCTCATATGGTATACGTGTTCACGTATTCTATCTTTGAACTGGTGGTTGGTCTTTCCAACATAGAATGCGTTGCATACCTGGCATACTGCCAAGTACACAATATTCACACTCATGCATGTGGCTCCTACCTGAGTCTTAAACTGCATATGTGAATCTGGATGTATAAACACTGTATCATTATTCATATATATACATTGATTGCAGTGTCCACATGCCTTAGTATAGTTGGTCTCTAGGTATCGTCCATCCTTCTTAGAATAGCATAATAGCCTCCTAAGATTCAGCTTATTCCTGAATAAGAAGCGTGGTACTTCCCCTATCACTTTCCTAATTCCATCATCTGTGCATAATATTGACCAATGCTTACCAATTATATCTTTAAGGACTACACAGTCATTGGTATATGGTAATGAAATCTTGACCTCCTTATTCATAGCATGAGGATTCTCATCTCTCACTTGTCTTGGTCCAAAATATGGAGCCGCTCTACCTTGTCTAATTTCACCAATGTCTCCTAGTTGGTTATCAATCTCTTTAGCACTATATCCACGTTCTATCAATCTACCTTTTAAGTCATTAATCCCTGTCTCAAAACCTGCATCAGTAGCATTAAGTCTGGATATACGCATGCCTTGTCCTCTAATGATGTTCTTAAATATGTGGTGTGGGTGCATACTGTACCGCGACAGTATTGTGTTGTGATGACAGGGTTTCCGATAAACCCCTGTATTCACTAAACCATTACCCAATTTCTCAACAAATAAATCCAAAAATCTATCCTATCATTAGAGTAACTCATTGTGAACACCAGATAATTCGTTAAATGATTCATCATGTTAAGAAATTCCATCAATGTACTCACATCCCCTCTCCACAAAATAAAAACATCATCTACAAAGCATCTGTAAAATATCACAGACTGTTTGTATTCCTCAGTTTCAAACAAGACCTCGTTTTCCCAATGGGCCAAAAACATATTCGCATAGCTGTTTGCGCATGGTGTACCCATGGCAACCCCAGCTTGTTGTTGATACAGTACTTCGTTAAACATAAAAACATTGTTTCCCAATACTATATCCATAAACTGAGATAGTAAATCTATCAAGACAGGCGAATATGTACTATGTTTAGACAGGTATTCTCTGATATAGACAATGCCTACATCATTGGGTAATACAGTGAACAATGATTGAATATCAAAGGTGACAAGTAATAACTCATCAATATCCACTGCCTTATTCACACAATCATATAATTCCAACAGGAATTGCTTGGAATCTCTGAGTATGGTAGAATTGTTGTTTAGTACAGGACATAAGTGCTTCTCAACATATACAGAAAGATGTTTAGTGACCCATCCCTGTCCGGACACTACCGGTCTCATGGGTGGATCACTGACATTCTTATGTATCTTGGGAAAACCTTGTATCAAAGGAACCAAGGGGTTGATGATTCTAAGGTAATCAAATAATTCCTTATCAATGGTGCCACCATTGAACATATCTAACAAAATGTTACCGACATGTGAAACAATGTTATTCACTATAGCTCCATTGATTTCTAAATAAAACTTATCACTCAATAGGTTCAACATGGCTGTATGATAGAACACAGTATCCATGATAACAACCTGTCCCCCCTTATCCGCTGGCCTTATGACTATAGATTCATCCGCCTGTAAATTACGTAAGCTTTCTCTTTCCTTTCTAGTAAGGTTATCCTTTTTCTTCCTGTATACATTACTATTAAAATATTTGTATAACTCATCCTCTGTTAGCTTTAAATAAGCCTCGACAAGTGGGTGATGTATAGGTGTAAAGCAACTCAACTTCTTAAACACTAGTGATGTTTCCCTTCCAGCTGTAGTATGATCACCATTATCATGAAACAACAATTTCAACATTAGGTTACGACAGAACATCCTCATATCTAGTATCATGTCAGCTAAGTTACTATGTCCACTGGGGATGAAACTGAGTCCTTTGTTCAACAAATTAATTTAATCATATGTTAACATACGACTAGAGATATTACAAACCAATGAGCTGGTATTATAAGTAATATCAGTATTGACAGGTACATACATTGAATTCACTGTCCTAATTTGCTCCTCCACATTTTCTTTATAGTGTGTTGTGGTTGAAACTCCTCTGAGAATTTCCTTTTCTGTCGCCCCCTGCTCAGAGACCGCCCTCTCTTCATCCCTCTGTCTTTCCTCACAGGTAAGGGAAAAGGAATCTCTCCACCTGATATACCTATCACATTCATGATCTTATTATTTTCCTTCGGTCTAACAGCCCTATCATTGACTGCCCCTTCTTGACTCAATGTTTTATTCAAAACCTGTACATTAGGATATAAATTCATCTCTGTGGACTCATTATGTACAAACTCATGTACTGTTGTCACCTCATTAGTTCCTGCATCATTATCAGCATGTATAATACTAATCACATCTTCAGTGTCCACAGACCCATTGGTTGCCCTAACTGATGCTCTATTCAATAAAGCATCAGTATTAGAGTTAGCTCCATGGACCAAATCCTGTACAGTAATATTATCTTTCGATTGAGCAACAGATTTCATACTCATATTTCTAGAAACGATAGGTTTAGTGACCGGGATAGATTGGTTATCAGTAGCATTATTGTGTGAAGTCTGTCCACTGTTCCTATCAATAACATCAACACCTTCTTTATTCAATTCATTACCATATTTAGGCCATACAAAGACATGACCCAAAGAGAAATCCTTGTGGTCACGTCTAATTTTATTCTGCTTTTGTTGGAGAAGTTTACGTTCAAGCGCCGAAACGCCGTCCAGTAAACTCTCGAACAAAGGCATAACTAAAGTATCTGGAAACATAGAAAAAATGTCCAACTGTTGTTTCTTAATGTTCATTATTAATACATTCTCTTCAGGTTCAAAATAATCAATCAGCAGTTGCATGTACTGCCTACTGACCTCCAAGTTGATACGCTGCCATTTAATCATTAACTCCGGATGATGTTCCCCTTGATTTGGCATATTGAAGACGCGTAGACCTCTCGGTACTATGCGCTGGTCCAAACAGTACTGAAAGTGCATACGTTGTGTTTGCAGCCTCTTCAAACGGCCAAAGTCTTTCTCTATTTTATCCAACAAGTGCTGTAGCCTTTCCAAGTCTATTGTCGGCGCATTGTCGTCATCAGTATGCTGCACGTAACTGCCAGGAAGCAGCTTTCGAGCATTGTAATTGCTGTTCAAATCTTTTAAATAATAGAACCGAAGAGCACAGGTCTACACCCCGGGGCTCATAATCGAGTTCTATATCTACTTCTCTTAGTTGTTTCTGCATCTCGTATATACGTTGTAAATGTTAGATCGTTTCAGTTATAGGCAAATCTGCTTCTGTTAAGGCAGGAACCAAATAAGTCACATAAACAAAAATGCCAAATACTGCCTTAATCAGATAATCACTCCCAAACACTCGTATGTGTATAAGTATTAGTATGTGTATAAGTGATTAATATTATACATGCTGATAATGATGCAGGAACTAATGAGGTGACAACAGTACATGAGTTTGTACATAATGAGTCCACAGAGATGAATTTATATCCTAATGTACAGGTTTTGAATAAAACATTGAGTCAAGAAGGGGCAGTCAATGATAGGGCTGTTAGACCGAAGGAAAATAATAAGATCATGAATGTGATAGGTATATCAGGTGGAGAGATTCCTTTTCCCTTACCTGTGAGGAAAGACAGAGGGATGAAGAGAGGGCGGTCTCTGAGCAGGGGGCGACAGAAAAGGAAATTCTCAGAGGAGTTTCAACCACAACACACTATAAAGAAAATGTGGAGGAACAAATTAGGACAGTGAATTCAATGTATGTACCTGTCAATACTGATATTACTTATAATACCAGCTCACTGGTTTGTAATATCTCTAGTCGTATGTTAGCATATGATGAAATTAATTTGTTGAACAAAGGACTCAGTTTCATCCCCAGTGGACATAGTAACTTAGCTGACATGATACCAGATATGAGGATGTTCTGTCGTAACCTAATGTTGAAATTGTTGTTTCATGATAATGGTGATCATACTACAGCTGGAAGGGAAACATCACTAGTGTTTAAGAAGTTGAGTTGCTTTACACCTATACATCACCCACTTGTTGAGGCTTATTTAAAACTAACAGAGGACGAGTTATACAAATATTTTAATAGTAATGCATATAGGAAGAAAAAGGATAACCTTACTAGAAAGGAAAGAGAAAGCTTACGTAATTTACAGGCGGATGAATCTATAGTCATAAGGCCAGCGGATAAGGGGGGACAGGTTGTTATCATGGATACTGTGTTCTATCATACAGCCATGTTGAACCTATTGAGTGATAAGTTTTATTTAGAAATCAATGGAGCTATAGTGAATAATATTGTTTCACATGTCGGTAACATTTTGTTAGATATGTTCAATGGTGGCACCATTGATAAGGAATTATTTGATTACCTTAGAATCATCAACCCCTTGGTTCCTTTGAAACAAGGTTTTCCCAAGATACATAAGAAAGTCAGTGATCCACCCATGAGACCGGTAGTGTCCGGACAGGGATGGGTCACTGAACATCTTTCTGTATATGTTGAGAAGCACTTACGTCCTGTACTAAACAACAATTCTACCATACTCAGAGATTCCAAGCAATTCCTGTTGGAATTATATGATTGTGTGAATAAGACAGTGGATATTGATGAGTTATTACTTGTCACCTTTGATATTCAATCATTGTTCACTGTATTACCCAATGATGTAGGCATTGTCTATATCAGAGAATACCTGTCTAAACATAGTACATATTAAGCCTGTCTTGATAGATTTACTATCTCAGTTTATGGATATAGTATTGGGAAACAATGTTTTATGTTTAAGTACTGTATCAACAACAAGCTGGTGTTGCCATGGGTACACCATGCGCAAACAGCTATGCGAATATGTTTTTGGCCCATTGGGAAAATGAGGTCTTGTTTGAGACCGAGGAATACAAACAGTCTGTGATATTTTACAGACGCTTTGTAGATGATGTTTTTATTTTGTGGCGGGGGGATGTGAGAACATTGATGGAATTTCTTAACATGATGAATCATTTAACGAATTATCTGGTGTTCACAATGAGTTACTCTAATGATAGGATAGATTTTTTGGATTTATTTGTTGAGAAATTGGGTAATGGTTTAGTGAATACAGGGGTTTATCGGAAACCCTGTCATCACAACACAATACTTTCGCGGTACAGTATGCACCCACACCACATATTTAAGAACATCATTAGAGGACAAGGCATGCGTATATCCAGACTTAATGCTACTGATGCAGGTTTTGAGACAGGGATTAATGACTTAAAAGGTAGATTGATAGAACGTGGATATAGTGCTAAAGAGATTGATAACCAACTAGGAGACATTGGTGAACTTAGACAAGGTAGAGCGGCTCCATATTTTGGACCAAGACAAGTGAGAGATGAGAATCCTCATGCTATGAATAAGGAGGTCAAGATTTCATTACCATATACCAATGACTGTGTAGTCCTTAAAGATATAATTGGTAAGCATTGGTCAATATTATGCACAGATGATGGAATTAGGAAAGTGATAGGGGAAGTACCACGCTTCTTATTCAGGAATAAGCTGAATCTTAGGAGGCTATTATGCTATTCTAAGAAGGATGGACGATACCTAGAGACCAACTATACTAAGGCATGTGGACACTGCAATCAATGTATATATATGGATAATGATACAGTGTTTATACATCCAGATTCACATATGCAGTTTAAGACTCAGGTAGGAGCCACATGCATGAGTGTGAATATTGTGTACTTGGCAGTATGCCAGGTATGCAACGCATTCTATGTTGGAAAGACCAACCATCAGTTCAAAGATAGAATACGTGAACACGTATACCATATGAGAAAAGGTAATATACATAATGCACTAGCTAAACATGTGGTTGAGTTAGGTAATGAACATCATTTTTTGTTCAGGGCTTTGGAACAAATAGAACCTAATATTAGGGGTGGAGACATTAGGAACCACACTGAGGATAGAGAAAGCAAGTGGATCGTAAGATTAAGAGCTGATAGGGGCTCTGGATTAAATGAAAGAGCCGCTATAAAGCCGGCCCTGAAGAAAAGGAGAAATGTTAAATTTAAATCTAGTTAGCATATGTTCACATTCCTTCTGGTTTTGGTTATTTCCAAATAAACCAGGTTTTAGTAACTGTGAGTTTGATACTATGATGTATATATGTTACTGTTTTGTACAATAGCATTATATAGTATATTATGTAATAGTTCTAACATATATTTTTATATGTATACATTTTTATTCTACATAGTAGTGTTATTTTGGCATGTATAGATATGTTTTAAAATTACATATAAGAATTTTATCAATCATAATATGTTTTAATTGATATTGATTGTTTGATGAAATCATTTGATAGGGTGTTATATAATATATAAGGGAATTATGGGTAGCAGTGATTTGATCTGATGAAGCTCATTTTTGGGTGAAAGCGCTTATCAACTGCAACTTGTAGTGTATTGTACTTGTGCTTTACAATACCGTGGATTAAAAGTTTTGTACTATTTCTGGACTAGTTCTGGTTCATTTGGTCTGCTTCACTCCATCACTCATCGTTGGATTTGGTTTATATTTTTATACACATACGAGTGTTTGGGAGTGATTATCTGATTAAGGCAGTATTTGGCATTTTTTTTTTTTAAATAAATAAATAGTTTGTTTCTGACAGGACTTCCTGAAGATGTATTGCTCTTCCTACCCCTTCTACTCATTAACTGTAATTCCTTCCTCATTAACCATAATACTATCTCCCTCTAGAACATCTTGATTGTACTAGCATGCTATGTTATGCCTGTATTCTGCACTGCTGAATTTACTGTGATAATCTGTAATATGCACTGTAAATATGATTTTTTTTGTTGTTGTTTAATGTTTCCTTATTTGTTATCTTGTTAATTTCATTGTTCTATCTTGGAGCTTATCTCCCCGGACCTCTACTGAAAATGGACATGTATCCAGTTATACTAGCCCGGTCAACAAATGTAAAATAAAGTAAATAATAAAATAAATAAGATCTTGGTGTCTCCTGGAGAGTTTATAATAAAAGAGTTTACAATCATTGGCAAACGTTGGGAGCCATAAGCCCTCAACATTTGACTTTACCTCTAAGATGACAATGCCAAAAAGGAGTGGCATGAGGAGTTGGTCCTATGGTACTCCACTAGTGACAGGTCTCTTGGTAAAGGGGTTTCTATTTGTGAGCCAGTTTGCTATCTAACGAGTTACACAGGAATCTATATTTAGCTGGAAAAATTTATTAACTATGCCTGAATGATGGGATAGTGCTGAATGTCTTTGCAAGGTCAGGGTAAGCGGTGCGTCAGTTTTCCCTCATCCATTGATTCAGTGACCTTAATCAAAGAATTCAACTAAACTGAGTAGGCATGACCTGCCTTTGACAAAACCATACAGAAATGGGTCGACAGTATGTAGGTTGCCTATGTCACTGTTTAATTCCATAATGATCCTTTCCATAGCCTTGCAGATGAGGGCAGTCAAGATAATGGGCGTACAAGTGCCTGGATCAGATGACACCCAACCTTTGTCAAAGAGGATGACTGTTGCAGGCCTCCATTCATTTGGTACAAGCTCTGTTTGATGGCTAATGTTGAAAAGCCTCTATGGGGATTGGAAAGACTGATTACGGCTAACCAAAAGGCATCCTGGTATGTTATCAGGCCCCATAGAAGCAGTATACTTGACCTTGGACAATGCCTTGAGGACTTGTTATTGAGAGATTTAAGGGGGGAGGTCTGGACACTGATAAGAGATTTGTGCGAGGTGATGCACAAAGTTAGAGCTAAATTAAACCGCTATTAGACTGCCTATATCTTCATGCTTACAGTATGTGATATCATTTGCAATTAGTTTAATGCAATTTAGAACATTATTTCTCAGGTTTTTGACTTAATTTTTCCTGGGTGGTGACTTTTTAGACCCATTAGCCTGACCACCCTCTAGCTTTGGTCGATTTAATCAGGGTCCAAAGTTCTCCATTAGTAAAAACACGTTTGGCATTAGAAGAATTAAATTTGTTTTTACATGCAGAGAGTTTTTTTTTTCATTTCAGAGAAGGAAAGATATTTCAATGCAGTGTTTTTTTTTTTTTTTTTACATTTCATAGGAACTGATGGTGAAGGATTCTGCATTTGTAGGGATTAATGTCGATTTGCCAAAGGTAGCTTCAGCAAATGCAAAAGAAATCAAATGCAGTTCAACAATACCACCTTCAGTGAACATTAAAAGGCATTTTTTTTTTGCAGGCAGGCTTGTCCCCTACACCCCCTATGTGAGGAGACACTCCACACACACCCTACAATTATATACATACAAATCCCACAGACACACAACAGTGGAGGATAAAGGCAATCTCCACTGTTGAAGAAAGTGGTTTTGACTAACTACTTTTGATTTTTTTTGCATTCACTGAAACTACCTTTGGCCACAAGACATGATCCCATTTATAGCAGGGTCCTCAGGGTGAAATTAAAACCTAAATTTCGTCAAGTCATCATTCAGCTTTAATATATTTCCCTTGGTATAATCTTTAAATAAAAAGAGCTTTGAATGATGCATCCAGTTTCATTCACCATATGACTGATTTATGGTCCAATTTGAGTAGGGAAGGTGTTACACCTAAAGGTGAACAGAGTTGTCCCATACTGATGAGAACCAAGTCCAAAATTTGTTATCCCTCACTGAGGTGCGGACTACGTGGTCCAGTGAGTTTGCATTACATCTGGGCAATTATGTTTGGGGGATGTACCAGTTTCCCAGTTAATGGAGGGGTACCTGAAGTACCCTAAGAGAACAGTGTTCTGCTGAATACTTAGAGCTTCCATATTAGACAGGCAAGTTTCACAGCTCAAGGGCTCATGGAGAGTTTCCTACAGTTAGATACGAAGTGATATGGGTTTGCTAATGACAAGATGTACATGGCGAAGTTGCAGGTCATTATCCTGCTTATCAAGTCTGAATGTGCAATTCTGTTTTATGATTAGAGAGAGACAACACCTCAATTTAAAGTCTTCATCTAGTTTGTTGGGTCTGAATGCTTTGCAGCACTGAAAGCTTGCACTGTTGGGGTGCTTTCAATGTTCTTGAACCAGGTCTCCATGATGATGCATATACTGCTGCATGCTAGGGAAAGGAGTACCTGTAGGGAGTGCAGTTTTCTGTTTAGGCTCCTAGCACCGAGTGATAATGCCTTCATGTTTTCCACATTTTTTACTACACTTGAAGCTTTTGTTGGCTGACTTTGCCTAAAAAAGGCACTGGGTGAACAGGTGCATTTCATCCCCAATACTCCCAGGTATGTATCCGACTACTCACATTAAATACAAGACCTGCTCTCAAAAACCTTTGCTACCAAAACAGATTGGAATCCTTATCCTTGGTGTCAGTGTTGTACATGCTCCTAAGGGATGACCTGTGCCTATCTTGACATCTCCAAAACAAGTGATCTAAACCTTCATCAAGAAATAAATCTACATAGAGGAATACGTTTAGCACCCAACTCCTCCCCTTGTTCTGCAATAAACTCCCACAGCATGTCAAGTAATGCGATTCGCCATCATCCTGCAACCAAAGCTAGGATAGATGGATGGGTTCCTTTAAGTTTACACTAGGACTCAAAGGCAGCTCCCTCCTTGCAAAATGTGGTACAGCCGGAGAGGGGTATGGGCAAGGCATGCATGGCCTCTGGTCTGGCTTGCCTTGCATATCTTATGCTTCTATAATGACCAGGGTCTTCACCTCCCAAGCACAAGGTGCAGATTTTGATCCTGATATTCAGCCAATGCCTGCGTGGAGTTTGCATATGTTCCATATGTCTGTATGGGGTTAATACCACCTCCTAAAAACATGCTGAGTATTCCCATCAAGAGCCTCAGTGGTATGTAACAGACCACACCAAACATTGAATGGTGTTATGGGCAGCAGCAGAGACTCAAGGATGTGCCTATATTACAGGACGATTTGTGTAAACCATCTGCTGTGGTGCTCATTATCCTCCAAATAGGAGGACATGGACTACAGAATGCATGCCATGTCAGGGTTAGCCCCTCAACAGTAAAAAGTTGGCTCTAGATGATCTAGCCACATTAATGTTGCAAAAAAATGGGCATGAATATTAGCCACTGGTAAGTGGACTTAGAACCCAAACTACTTTCACCTATGCCAGAGACCCATGCTAACACTGAGAGGGGACTATGTACCTCCACTGGTCAGTATGTGCCCACCATAAAGCCCAGCAGCCCTGGGTCAATAAGCTACTAGCCAGCTTCCAGTTGCCCAGCCTACAGTACCTAGACTAGCTTTGTTGACCAACCTGCCAAACAGGAGATAAGGACTGCTACAATGAATATAGGCTCACTGACAGGATGCGGTTTAGAAGTGGATGACATAATGGTAAGAAGGATACTGAACAGAAATACAGTATAGCAAAACTACTTGACTTAGGCTCTAGAAACTATGACTCGGGGAGAGTGGCTAAAAATGGTGTGAAATTGTGGCAAGGTAGAATATTCTGAAGATAGTCAGGGACAGCATCAGAACTAGTGATAGGGTAGTATTCATAATCTCAGCCTATAAACTATGACTCGGGGAGAGTGGCTAAAAATGGTGTGAAATTGTGGCAAGGTAGAATATTCTGAAGATAGTCAGGGACAGCATCAGAACTAGTGATAGGGTAGTATTCATAATCTCAGCCTATACCCCACAGCAGGGTTGTAATGAACAGCAACATTGCATTCAGGAAGCAGTTGCAAGATCTACTAGATAAAGCAGCCAAACACACATTATGTTAATAATGACAGATCTGAATTCTCCTACTAGGACAGATAGAACAGGATAAGATAAGAAGACTGCCTCGGTCCAGTTGGGTGGGGCAACAGGAATAAAAGGATAGGTCACTCTAGACTTCTACCTGACAAATGGCTTGATGTTGACCAATTTATTGTTCAACAACAGACAAGACAGTCACACAAATCATATACAAGGGGACTTCCAAGATGGCTGCACATTAAGTAACAGCTTAATTTCAGCTCTCTCAGTGTGAAAACAAAAACTAAGAAGAGAGCACAGTAAACTCATATTTTGGGGAAAATTTCAATAATTGGCTAGCAAGTGCGCTGCCTGGATGGCAGCAAAAAAAGAAATTCAGGAGAACCTGAAAGAAAAAAGAAAAAAAAAAAAAACAGGTGAGGAGAAAAACACTGACTGGGAAAACTTCTGTAGTTGTTCAACAAAAAGCAGTGCAAGCTCCAGCTTTGGTGCAAAACATGACTTCTAGTGACCTATCAGTCAAATGTATTCAGAGCTGATTAAAATAAAACTCTGATGGAGTATATCAACTCAAATAATAAAAGGCTAGAAAAAAAATCGAAAAGGCTTTAAATAGATATTCACATGAGGTGATAAAACTGCAAAAATCAGAGGTTGAAATGAAGAAAAGGCTGGTTGAATATGAAACTGCTCAAGAAGAGATGTTTCAACAATAACAGAAGTAGAGGACAAAGCACAAACAGAAAATCTGAGATTTTTCTGCTGTACGAGAGAAGCTGGAAGGAACAAACTATATTAATTTCATAAAAGCACAAATAAGCAAGTGGACTACTATTCTACAGCATGAGTTGTTAAATTGAAAGGGCACATTGTGTGCATGCTCCAAACCCGACCATGAGAAAGCAACCTAGACCTTTAACAGTAAAGATGCAATCCTAACAGCAGAAGGAGTTGATTCTGACAAAACTATAAACAGAAGGACAAAGTAATACAAGTAGGAGACAATAAGAGAGTGTTTGTGGAAAATGATTACTCACTGTACACTAGGAAGAGGAGGAGTACATTTATTCCACTAATCAGGGAAAGTTGAGAAGTAGGTGTAAGATTCAATTTGTTGTACTCAGCTATCTTCAGAATATTCTTTCCTGGAGGGACAAAATCATTTTTGATGCAGAGCACGCTATGGAAGAAATACAAGTCTGTCCAACAAAAAAAGTGAGCTGTGAAACAGAAGGGGATTCTGCTTTTTGTTCTTCTGGTAATATAGATCACAGTGAGACTGTCAGTGAAACCTGTTCCAATGTTTCAACAGAAAATGCTTGAGACAGAAAATGCAGAAGAGTTAACTACAAGAACCAAAAGTATGTTGGAAATGAAACAGAGACTGAATTTGGGAGATGTAGATAAAAAGGAATAAAACCAGCAAATCGAAAATTGACAAATGTGGGATTACAAAGCATTAAATTACATTTGTGAAACATGACAGAATATGAAACCCTGGAAATATTGGGCTTTGTTAAACTTATAGGAAACTAAAGCATACGTCATACTTCAACTCATTAATGTTTGAAAGAACACTTTGGAGAGGAGAAGAGGATTTTGTTCTTAGTATTTTCATAATGCATGATACAATCTGCATGCTATAAAGTTTTCTCAGATATTTTAAAACGTAATAGAGATACTAAATGAAACAGGTGCCCCTTTTTTCTTCTTTTCTCTTGCTTCTTGTGCAGTTTTACGAAATGTAGCACTGCAATGTAAAAAAAAAAAGTCTGGTCAAAAGAGCATGACACAAGAAATACTGATGTGCTTTTTCTCATTCCTGCCTAAGGTTATGACTGGATTAAGGATCTTGGCTTGATCTAGTAACAGGTTTTAAGAGAAAGCAAATAAAAAGAGAACACAGAATACAATAAATCTTTCCTCTAGCAAATAAATGCTTGTAGAAGCAAATCTGTATCTGGTCCTCATGTCTCCATGGTGAGAATCTGATGAGCAGCAATAAAAACAGAACACTTTTCTTTCAATGGCTAGGAGATACTGCTTTCTGAAAGCATTCAAGCGTTTTCCCAACCTGGGAAAGCAATATAGAGAAAAGAAAACCAAATAGCATCTCAGTAGAAGTGCAGTCTGTACCATGTGTCTTAACATAAACAACCTTCCTTTTAGGTTAACCAAAGTCTGTAAGTGTGTCAGTTTGGGACACTTGTTCCCATTAGGAGGGTAATACTTCAATATCTGAAGATGTACATAGTTTTGTTTGTTAGTATTAAGATAAGTTTTAGGGGTGTATTTGTTTTCTGTTTGAGGGTTTTCAATAAAACAAAGCTTTGTAAGAGATGGCATAGGCTCAAATGGATATGGCAAGAAAACTGTATAAAAAGATCAACCTGCCAAACATTAATGTATGCATGCAACACAAAATCTGGAACTAGAAAACAAAAAGATGTTAGACATGAAATGGTGGGAATAATAACTTTTTAACATAATGATGCTTTCTATACAACCTTTAAATGTTAATGGTCTCACAGATGTATACAAAGAATACTGAACTATGTTAACAAATGTAGAACAGAAATAGCTATGCTACAGGAGACATCTGGAAAGAACTAAACATGTGAATTTGATAAAGCAAGGTTTTCAGCGCTGTTATTCAGTGGAATACCTGGGACAAAGAAAAAGAGGAGTACTTTTAATAAATACAAGAGGAGCTCCAATAGTGATAGAAGATAAATAGATTTGTAGTACCAATGGGCTACTGGCAAGGGAGGAGGATTACATTGGCATGTACTTATAGTCCACCTAAAACTGCTATAATGGAGTATAAGAAAATTCTGGGAGAGGCTTTCAGCAGGGAACAATTACTGGTGGCGACTGGAATTTGATTTGCAGCAGTGAATATGTGTCTGGGGGGACCAGAAGGGAAAACATAACAGCTAAGGATACATTTAAGAAATTTGTGAAAATATTTGGCATGGGAGATGTGAATTCAGTAGTAAGAGTTCAGAATTAATTGACATATTATTCCCCAAAGACACAAAAACTGGGCTAGACCACACAATACTTACATTTCATAGGAACACGTGCATTTAATTGAAAGCTTTGATATGCATCCAATAACTATTTTCAGATCACACAATAATAACTAAAATAAAAGTGAGCACTGATACTTGCCCACCACAGAAGAATTCAATTAATAGGTAGCATAAATTATTTGGGAGTTATTAGAGAAAACAGAAATTTCCTGTGAAAATATTGATAGCGAGTGGGATAAAATGAAATTACAGTGAAGTTTAAAAATTGGATGGAAAAAAAATGGTTAAGAAGTAATAAGAATTACTTACAGAAACTGGCAAATGTTAAAGTATTGCAGAATATGGGGAATCTCACATAAGAGGAGGAGCAATTGCAGAATACTAAACAGAAAATAAGGGATTACCTCAATAATATGCACAAATGTAGAAAGACTGCTATTAAAGCAACATTTTTTTTATAACTCCAGAGCACAAAAACTTTAAGCACGATGACTCAGGCCACAGAAAGTAGAAAGAGCTGTTGCCTATAACAAGGAAAATAACAAACATCCTGTAGAGGTACTAAAAATATTTTGGAAGTGTCATGAAAGTCTGTATAAAGCAGAGAAATATGAAAGTCAAGAAAAGGTACAAATGGAAAGGTTTATGGAAGAATCAAATATGCCAAGGTTAGAGGTAGATGAGGCTCAATTACTAACATTTATGATAGGAGACAATGAGATAAAAATGGTGATGTATAACCAATCCACAGGAAAGTCCCCAAGAAGAGATGGCATTCATGTGGAGGTTTGGAAGCTAGGAGGGAAAAGCTGATAAAAGATCCAAGGAAAACTGAGCCAGGGAAAACAGAGGATCAGATGAAGTTACAACAGCTATGAACAGGATGTTGGGCAAGTTAGGGGAGAAATGTCTCTCGAGGATATTCACAGCAGCATGAAGAAGCAAACACATCCCAGATAACTGGATAACAAGCATTTTAGTGCGAGCACAAAAGGAGACATTTACAAGTGTGGACAGTACAGAAGCACATCAAACTCCTGGCACACTACATGCAAGTGCTGGAGAGGGTGACTGCTCAAATGAATACATCAAGTAGTAGAAAGATGGCAGATGAGCAGCTCTGACTCAGGTCAGGATGCAGGACAACCAACTCATTATTTGCCATGAGACAGAAAATGAAGAAGCTGGAGATGAGGAAAGAGCCTGAATGGGCATTTTTAGACCTAGAGAGATCATATGACAAGGTCCCAAAAAAACTGATTTGGGCAGTCCTGTGATGGGTTGAAGTCATGGAAAAAAATAATAGTAGTAGTAGTAGTAGTAGTACAGGCTATGTACAAAGACTCAATCACACAAGTACGAAAAGTGGGTGTTCAGACTCACAGAGGGTTTTCTAGTGGAAGTGGGTTTCCCTCAGGGTTCAGCTCTGAGCCCAATGCTGTTCATAATGATGATGGACTACATTAGAAAACAGGTTAGAGGGAACAGATCAACAAAGCTGTTGTATGCAGACACAGTAGCATTACAAGAAAAAATTAAAAGGAGCTGATAGGGGAATGGAATGCAAAACTGAAGGCACATGGGATTAAGCAGAGTACAGGTAAAACAGTTGTAAGAACAGCAAAATCAGAAGCTAAAATTTAACACAGAATGGAAAATAGTGGAACAGGCCAACAGCTTCAGCTATGTGAGAAGGGTGGCTGAGACACCGTAGGCAAGTGACACCTTGTCAAGGTTAGTGTGTGACATAAAAATGCCAAGAAGCTGAAAAGTAAGGTGTAGAAAATGAATAGTACTTCTGTAGAGTTCAGAAACCTGGGCAATGAAGGTACAGCAGTGGAGGAATCTAAAGGTGAGAGATGAAATGCCCAAGACAACTGGCAGACTGCGCACTGTGGGATAAACACAGAAATGAAATCAGAGCAGAAGCGAAACTAGTTTAATCTGCAGAGAATGTCCAACAGAGCAGATTACGGTGGTTTAGACACATGTACAGGAAAAAAAGACAACAATCTGGTGTAGACGATTTGGGAGAGGAAACGAGGACATTCAGCAAAGAGTTGGATTTAGCAAGAGAATACCTACAACGGTTAGGCATGACTGTTGAAGGCAGGAAGGTGGCACTGAACAGAGAGAAATGTTGACACCGGACATGACAACCCAAGCAATGCAGAAATAAAATGGGAAAAGGACTATATTCAACAATTTAAAATGTTATACTGTGACAGCAAATTGGCTAAAAGACAGAACACAGTGCAGGTAACAGGAGCCTTATTAGAAAGTAAGGAAGTCACCAGTGTTGTCCCACAGGGTTCAGTGCTGGGACCTCGTTTGGCAATAATTTTTCTGATCTCCAGACATGAACCAAGACTTCTGGTTAACTAAGTTTGCAGACAACTGCAAACTGGGAGTTATTGTCATGCCCCCCCCCCCACCCCCCCCATGCCATGGCTCTTCACCAAGAGCTTACACTTGTAAACACTGAGCTCAGATTAAATGTTAAAAAGCGCAGGGTTGTCCCATTTGCTAAACAACCCCTCCTCACAGCATTCAACAAAGAAAACACCCCACACCAAAATAATATTGTTAAAGACCTTGGAACTTGGGTTGAGAATTATTTATCCTATGATCATCGTGTAATAACTGTAATTAGCACAGCCAACTGCCACAGGGAATGCCATCCAGATTTAATGAGGTCACTGACCCCTCTATATTCAGTTTTGAATAGGTAAATTGTTGAATACATTGCCCCCTTTAGAATGTACATCACTAGACATAAAACAAAAATAAATAAAACATACAGGAGGTCCTAACCAAGAAAATTCCTGGCTTAAAACCCTAAGCTACCAAAAAAATATTGGAATCACTCACTCTATTCAGTATCTTACAGACTTTTGAAGGAGCTTTCTGCCTTGCCTTCTGTACCACAAGGGACAGAAACCAGACATATAGATGCAAGTACAGAAAACTCCTGGAACAACCACATGTTGATCAGGATCTGACACAGGAATAGTTAAGGAGTGAAGTAAAACCCAAAAATATAGTCCCACAAATACCAGAACTAGTTATTAAATTTTCCTCAGCAAATAAATAAAACACAGCGCCTTCTCAATCCTGTGGAATAGATTCCCACTACAAATCAAGCACTATGACACTAACCTCCTTCAGCACTATGACACACTAAACATCCTTCAAATGGGAACTGAACTGGATGACTGCAGAAATATTTACAAATTCACCTCTGTTTGACTGGCATAACCCTCCTTAAAAAAGGAGATGCAACCTAAGAGTTGGTACTGTCAAGGCATAGATTGTTGGAAAACTGTTCCCTTACATTTCCCACAATTCCTATGAACCGCCCTAGCCTTGCAGGACATGTTGGTCTACAGTTAATCTGAAATGAGAATTTTTCAATTATATTCTGAAGCTGTACCATAGGGAACTTTTCCGCATGGCAAATATAAGTTCTCGAACTGCTAACAGTAAATTAAGTCAAGGGTATTAAAGAATACTGAGGCTATAATCTTGGGCTTTTGGGGTTGGGGATAGGAGTGTAAAGTACACTAATTATAAATATATGTAGAGTTGAGATGTTGCCCTTGGCTTACTCTAAAGTTCTTGGGTAAAGAAGTGGGCTTTAAAGAAACCACTGTGAATGCAATGATTAGTTTTCCTTTAACAAAAAAGTCCAGTGTAAGTTGAGAAGTCTGCAGCCGAGGGCAGCTGTACATTCTGTTCTTATGTTTGCATGGAAACAAGCTGACTACAGGCGAAGGCAATAAATCTCAAAGAGGTCTCTGGACATGGTCTGCTAAGAGAAATGTAAAATTAAAAAGATACAAGGGCAAGCAGCTTAGTGAAAAAAAAATAAAGATTGAAATTACTGGAAGTGAACAAGAAAGAGCAGCTTCGCCACTACCTAAATTCTTCAGTGCATTTACTAGAATAGTGTACAATTTTTTTATTTAAAAGTAGCTAATGTGTTTTTTTCTTAAGGCTAACAGTTAATGTTTTCTGAATGCATACAACCTGTTTTTCATATATGGGACAGGAACAAATATATAATTATATAAAACAGACAACAATTACTGAAAGTAGTAGCACAGGCTGTAACATCTGCTACAGAATGGATAACCTTAATTTTAAAGTTAAGTAATGCCTATGGGTAGGGCTGTCAATTTGGGACAAGTGTTCCTATCAAGAGGAATAAACCATTAGTTGAAGATGTATATAGTTTTGGGTGTTTGTTTTAAGTTAACAGGTTACAGTTTT
This sequence comes from Protopterus annectens, assembly GCF_019279795.1. Taxonomy (NCBI): domain Eukaryota; kingdom Metazoa; phylum Chordata; order Ceratodontiformes; family Protopteridae; genus Protopterus; species Protopterus annectens. The sequence continues at coordinate 71,277,457 of NC_056748.1, read as the reverse complement.
TTTATAGTGTTTTCATTAAAATACAAAAGTCTTATAAAATGTGACTGTTTCTTGTCATCACCACTTAAACCTACTACAGAAAGGGTCAACCTGCCAAACATCACTGGGTGCATGCAACACATAAGCTGGAAATAGACATTTAAAAAGCTGTTATATATGACAAGTGGGATAATGATTTTTAATCATAATGGCTACAATACCCATATTTTCAAATGTGAATGACCTCACAGGTATAGACAAAAAGGTAACAGTACTAAATTATATTAAGAAATGCCTAGTGTAAATAACAGGGGTAGCACAGTGGTGCAGCAGTTAGTGTTGTTGCATCACAGCAAAAGGTTCTCAGGTTAGATTCTCAGTTGGGAGTGCTTCCTGTGTGGAGTCTGCATGTCATCCCTCTGTTCGTGTGGGATTCTTCCGGGTGCTCTGGTTTCCTCCCACATTCCCATGACATGTTGCAGGTGGATTGGACATCCTAAATAGGCCCCAGGTGTGAGTGTGTGCATGTGTGCCTTCTGAAGAAGGTTGGGTGCCGGGCTGGCAACTCGACACCGTAAATTCCACTGCCACTCATTCTGAAAACCATAGATCTGCTGTGGCGACCCCTTACAAGAGCAGCTGAAAGGAGAAGTGCAAATAGCAATGCAACAAGAGACATTTGGAAAGAAATGAGCATGTGAATATGACAAGAACAGGATTTCACAATGGATATTCAACAGAATATCAGGGACAAATGAAAAGGGAAGTTATGCAAATTGGTAGAAGAAGCTCCAATGGTGATCGAAAAGAGGAAAACAGATAATGGTACATTTGTGGTAGAAAGGGGCTACTGGCAAGTGAGGGGAATTACACTGGAAACTGCTATTATGGAGCTTAAGAAATTTTTGGGGAGAAATAACCATCTTTCTGCACTGAATATTACTTACAGGTGGGGTTACTGGAACTTTATTTGTAAAAGTGAGGATGTATCTGGGGGACCTAGAAAGGAACATACAACAAAAGAGGGTAGATGTCCAAAAATATTTAGTATGGAAGATGTGAATTCAGTAGTAGGAACTCGAAATTTACACTTTATTCCACAAGGTACAAAACGGGGCTAGACTAGACAAATTATATTTTACAGGAATATGTGCATTTAATTGAAAGCTTTGACACACATCCAACAACCACCAAGATGAAAATACAGGATAATGAAGTAAAATGACACTGATGCTACCCTACCTACTACCTGTTTAAAAGAGAGAAATTTAAGGAATGGGTGGCAGAAATTATCCCAGAGTTGTTAGGGAAAACAGAAGTTTCTTCAGAAGGTATAGCTAGCAAGTGGGATAAAATAAGTTTGAGAATATAGTACAAATAAAAGAAAAAGAAATATGGTTAAAAAGTAAGAATTGTTTATAGGAGTTGACAATGAATAAAGTATCGCAGAACAAGAGGAGGCACAACTGCAGACAGCTAAAAAGAAAATAAGGACATATCTGGACAATATGCATGAGTTTAGAAATATTATGGTTAAGAAACTGGGCCAAATTCAGGAAGCCTCCGTGTAAGAGTTATAACTCTTACACGGAGGCTGCAGTTAAACGGTGTGATGTCAGCATGTCATGCATATGCATGAGGTGCATGAGGCATGCTGAATCACACTGTAACTCTTACACGGTCCGTGTAAGACAGTAGGGGGCGTGTCCGTAGGCTAAGCCCTGCAAGCGGACACGCCCCCGGAAGTCTAGAATGGCAGAAAGTAAACAGCCACGAGAGAGGCCATGGAAATGTGAATAAACACACTACACAACACATGCCCCCACAGACCAGCAATGTAAAAAGTGAACAGATGTTATAAAATGAAAATGAAAACTGTTTTATTTTTTTTTAAACCCCGTAAATGTTTGCTAATGCGTGTGCTCGTGTGCTACTAGCGCAACTGCAGTTAGCAATCAGTGGAAAAGGATATAAGAACTAAATATGCAAAGTAAGCCAAGAAGTAATAGCATAGCGGTAGAGTTGTCGGCTTAAGAGCAGGCAGGCAAGGTTCGAGCCCACACAACAACCTTTTTTTTTTTTTTGTAAATAAGCACTAAAAAGGCCCCTGACAGTATTGTACAAATGTAAAAGTATTTCCTTTTGTAAAATGGAATGAAATGGAGCATATATTTTCAAGTAATACAATAATAAAAATATTTAGAAATGTACTGATAGCTAAGCTGCTGTCAAACAAGGTGAGACAGAGTGCCCGTAGCTGAGTAGTGTTTCAAAGGCTGCAAATTGCTTGCCCATAGCTAAGCACTGGTTTAACAGGCTCAGACTGTGTGCAACTAGCTGTGCTTAGCTTAACATGCGTGTTACTAGCCAATTAAGGTTTAACCCAGCGCACACCGTTTGTGCGGAGGTGCGTGCCGCACCCACAAGCTAACCGGCGGTGCGCATGCGTGAGCTCCGCGCAAACGAGCGCAGACCTAGTTTTAAGTGCTTAAAAGTGCCTTTGGCACGTTTGATTGACAGGTCCTGTACTCATTTCTAGAAAGTCATAAAAATTAAAAATCAGTGGTCAGATGCGAACCCAGGATACCATGCACTAGAGTCAAGGTACTAAACCACTAAGCCATGACAGCAGTACTTAGAAATGCAGAAATAGCATATATATATATATAGGATGTAATCCAAAATGGAGCATGATAAAGCAGTTTCTGTGAAGTTGATACAATTCCAAAACGGCCAATAATAGAAATGTGTGGGAAAAATCGGCATATATAAGCCCCATAGGCGGGAATACACAGCATAAACGATTGTAGAATAGACCTGCAGGCAGAATGAGTGGAGTAGGGGAGGGACGTTGCTTTCGAGCACAGCGGTGGGGTGTTGAGGAGTCCAGATACATGGTCTGGCTCCTAGTTCACCATCATGAGGCCCAACTCATGCAGGGCCAGGTCTCATGGGGAGCATACAGGGCGGAGGCATGGGACCAGTTGGCTCATGATCTCACTAGTGCTACTGGGATTCCACGTACCGGTGAGCAGGTCCGTCACCACCATGCGGACCTGAAGCGACGTAAACAAGACCAGTTGACCCAATGGATCCAGGAGGCCCGGGATATGCCCAACGCACCACTACTGAGTAAGTTACATTTTACTTATGTATGTAAGGAATTCAACTAGCTGATACCATGGAGATGTGTATTCCAGTATTACTTGTTTTGTATTACAGCTGCAGGTGTCCGCTCTGAGAATCGCCGGGCACATGACCGCAGGCTGGTGCGGCTGCGCCACCATGCAGGTTAGTAACCCCACCTAGTACTTGTAAATAATTATTATAGTGTAGCACGTAGCAGAACACTGCAGTGTATTGATTAAAAGTAACAGAATGTGCAAGCAACAAGTGAAAGTCTGCAGGTATGGCTGCAACAAGTTCATCAGTATGCAAGTGAAACTGGAAATATAATTGATAGAAATAAATAGTTCTGTAATACAGATGTCCCACCATTAATTAAATGTAGTATAACCTGCAGTAGTCTCAAGAGTACAGCTTCAGAAGCTGAGTTAATCACATGTGAGATATATCCCCTGTTGAAATGCTGAATCATGACAGAAGTGAGGCTGCTGGAAAGTGTTTGAATCACCACAGGTCTAATATGTGAACAAAGCCTAGAAGTACCAACCTGAACTGTGAAATAACATGATGTGTGAGAGTGACAGAAAGGGTCATGTATCAATAAATAAAGTAGTAATAACTCCTGAATATATAAGCCTCGGTGTGGTTCTACAGAACTAAATGTATGTGGGAATTAAAACTTAACATCCCAAACTGATTTCAGTGTGTCTGAATCTTGAATGTTTAAGCCAAAATCTGTATATGGTGATGACAGTCAACAATTTTCAGATAGAATGAATGATTGTCTGACATACTAAACATCCATAGTTGTCCCCTGCCCTGTCATCAAAGTGTAGCAGGATGATGTATCTGATCAAATTCAAATTAACTAGGATAGTGATGTATCTGTAACAGGTCTAGCATGACAGTCAATTAAAAATCATTTGGAAACTATCACCCACAAGTTAATTGTGTTTCTATTACAAATGTATATCAATGTATAGTTTATGAATGTGTCATCATTTTCTTTCTCCACCCCACTCTATAATTGCAAATTAAAAAACTCACTAAATATTGGTATGTGAACATTTCATTAACCATGGACATTTGTCCTGATGTTTCAAAAATATATGCATGTCCGTTGTTGCATGTGCCCTGTTCATACCTGCAAACCTGATGGCCTGTTGCCATTAATCAACCCTGCATGTTGTTTGATTGTGTATTTCTGTTCAAATAATGCATGTGATATTGATATGCCTGTTGTTCAATGGTGTTAATATCTGGGTGTTTGTTTAATGGGAATACCAATGCATGCTGTTACAACTAATTTGAATGGAACAATATGCTACTAACCCAAACTAACATAACATACTCACAAACCTAGAACGCTTGGGAAGGCAGGTCCCAGCGGACCCACCTCTCCCACCTCATCTGGCGATTGCACCTGGCACTAGTGCCTAGGCCGGACCCTCCTCCGGTGGCCCTGTGCCACCTTTGGGTGGAAGCGCTGCAGGGGATGGGGCCTGTCCCCCCTCTGCAAGCGTGGCCAGAGGAGCCCGTCCACTCACCCTCCAAGGTGTCCGGTCTGTGGTGCGAAGGGAGATTCAAGACTCTGTTCTTGGGCCCCTACGCCAGCTTGAGGCCCGGGTGGCACAGCTTACGGGCATGCCCATTGTCCCGCCTGCACAGCCCCCAGCTCAGCCCCGTCCTGGGCTGTGAAGGAACAGTGGCAACTGCCTATGGGTGGGGATATCAGTTCCACTGTTGCCATCTGTGGGCTCATGTGCCTTGGATATCCCAACCTCCATCCCCGTCAATTGTGTAACCCCCCACGAGTCATACACCGCCCCTGTATGTGCCTTGTCTGTCTTGTCTGTTAACCTACCCAACCTACCTCCCCAGCTATACCGACTGCCTTCACCTGACATACCACTCTCACCTGATAAAAAAAAAAAAAAAGGCACTCTGTACCCACAAAAAAGGTACGCCCCATACATAGCTGTCCATGTTGCACACATGTCCGCTGGACATTGAAACTGTTAATTACAATTGGCTGTACAACAGGTATTAATGTTGTCCTGACACCTCTCTCAGGGGTGGAAGGTTTCAAAAGTCACACCAAATTACATACAAATGCACAGCTGTTGCTGAGAAAGACATGGGCAGCTATAGGCCTCACCTACATCCTTCCTGCAAATCCCAAGCTTGTTTCCCTACTGTCTTACCCTCTTTGTGACCCCTTTTTCACCACTTTCCTGTCACCCCTTTTTCTTTTCTCTCAAAGAAAATAGTGCGGGTGTGCGCTTGTGTGCGCGGAGCTCACCGCCAGTGCGCATGCGTGAACTTTGCGCAAACGAGCGCAGACCTGGTTTTAAGTGCTTAAAAGTGCCTTTGGCACTTTTGATTGACAGGTCCTGTACTCATTTTGAAAGAAAAATAAATTCCCACTGTCAGTCTCGAACCCAGGACCTCGGTAACACTAGTCTGTATGACCTACCACTAAGCCATGACTCTCATACAAGAACATAGTGCTAAAATAAATAGAACATGTAATAGTAGGAATGAATATAAAGACAATATAGGATGTGTACTACCCAAAGCATGTCAGGTAGATTTTTAATGCCCGAATTACTGGATTCCCATACTAGTTTAGTGTTAACAGAAACAGCCCTGCTAATTGTTAGCTTGTACATAATAATGTAAGGTAAAGTACATATATGAAAGTATGTATATGTACACATACATATATACATATATATATATATATATATATATATATATATATATATATATATATATATATTAATACATATGAAATATAGTGGTAGGTGTCAGTATTCATACACACTCACTACAGGAAACAGTGAAGATAAATGCAGCAACCAGAATCTGCAACACAGCCTGACTCCTGTAAGACTTACTAACCCTTTTAACTGCTTAAAGGTGCCTTCAGCACTTTGATTGATAGGCCCTGTACTCAATTTGAAAGCAAAATAAAAGCATACTATTAGGCCCTACCACAAGACCATTGTAACACTAGTCTGTATGACCTACCACTAAGCCATGACTCTCATACAGGAATATAGTGCTAAAATAAGTAGAACATGTAATAGTAGGAATGAAGATAAAGGCAATATAGGATGTGTACTACCCAAAGCATGTCAGGTAGACTTTTACTGTCCTAATTACTGGATTCCCATACTAGTTTAGTGTTAACAGAAACAGCCCTGCTAATTGTTAGCTTGTACTTAATAATGTAAGCTAATGTACATATATGAAAGTATGTATATGTACATATATATATATATATATATATATATATATATATATATATATAAATACATATGGAAATATAGTTGTAGGTGTCAGTATGCATACACACTCACTACAGGGAACAGGTGAGAGAAATGCAGCAACCTGACTTTACAACACAGCATGAATCATGAGAGACTTACTAACCTTCACACTCACAGAATACTGTCGACAGCATACCAGCATGGTCCACGCCCTTACAATCTGAAAGGGCAACGCCTATCTCACATACCCTTTTATAGCACTGTCCTGAAATCACAGTGAGACATGCAATCAGTACACAACTGGCTGCATGCAATTAGCAAATGCTGCCTTACAATTGGTGCAGAGGCCATCACATGGACCTATGCAGATACCTACAAAAGAATCCAGTACTAACACTCCACACATGCAATACCTTCATTGCACCAAACCGACGGAGAAAGAGAGAGAGAGAGAGAGAGAGAGAAAAAGAAAGAAAGAAAGAAAGCAATAAAGGCAGTGATAAAAAAAACTGCATCATCACAGCAACAAAACCAGCAGTAGCAATTAGTACCAGTGACAGAGCAACAGCTGACACAAACACAGGTAATGCAAAGTAGCAGGTTAATAATGTGTATACTGTGAAACCTACAAATGTATCATAGGTTGTGTGTACATAGTCCTGATATATATATATATATATACATATGTAATATTGCTGTACATGTCTTCCATACTTAAAACTTCCATAGCTTAGAACACAAGGCCAGTTATGCATATGATGCAGTAGTTCCCAGGGTCAGTAGAAGTTCCTCCTCATTGGTGTGGGACCACTGTGTATGTATGGCACTGTTCAGGTACATAGCCTGTAGTATGGCCAGGGTTTAAGATCAGTCTGTAATGTGGTGCTATGTCCTCTAGGGATGAACGTATCACACATCCAGGAATACCATTTTGTAACAGTGATGCTGTGTGTTCTGCAATGTTGAGGGTGGCCCTCACCTGGACATGTGAGATGATAGGGAAGTTACATTCATATGTGATAACTAATTCTACTTGTGTAGGAGAATGGGGGGGATACCTGCACCTAAACTGTCTGCAACAATGTTGCCAATATCTGTGCATTTGTTGAATGTGAAGCATCTTACCACTGCTGACCACAGATGCCTTGCCTTCATGTGAATCTGCTCTGTGCTGCAGTAGCCTCCTGCTATTGTTATACAATGTGCCTGTATCTGTAGTCCACTGGACAGGATAAATAAGTGGTGTGCATACGGTCTGGGTTAGATATGTGTGTGCACATTACATGCACTATGTGGGATGTCTGTGGTAAGCTTTTGCAAAGGGGCCAGCAGTGTGTGTTGTGGCTTCCACTGGCCCAGTGGGCTGCATGGATAGCATCACAGTCCTAACTAATGAATAACTGTGTAATTACATACATACATAGCAAGGTAGTGTACTGTGCTTGTGGTGTTGTTGGGATATGTATATCCAGGATGAGTAATGTGTGTCCACATCACAGTGTTGAATGGCAACACACATACAGTATGTTGGGATGAACACCCAGAGTGTTTCAGAAGTGTTGCCTGTGCAGAAATATCTGGCCATTACCTGCGCATCCCCCACAACACACACACACATGCAACATATGGCAGAAGTAGTATAGCAGTACACATAGGTTCATACTAGGCTATTTGCCCTAGGGCATTGATAAGCCTAGCCAGAATGTGTTTGTCTTTTGCCACCCAATTAAAATTTACTTTGCTATGCCCTTTTCCGAGGTTAGTATACTGTGCCTCTGTCTAACAGTGACATAGAAGGGATACCCGGGGTACAACTATGATCTCCCATCCACTCATCCAGATTCCTATGGAAGAGAGTCAATGAGGGACTCTGCCTAACCTGTACTGTGAGTTCATTACAGAGTGAAGGGAGCCTCTGGGTTATGAATCTGTCCCTCCAGCATGTCCTATTTATTTCAGTGCTAACGTTCAGGTCTCTTGAGCGTGTGGCTGTATGGGATTTTAATTTCCTGAGGTGCAGCATGTCCATTACTTCTGGGTTGGACATGGCTGTATACGTCAGGCACAGATTGCCTCTGAACAGGCAGTATGCCACTGAGTCCAGCTGGATTTTCTTTAACCGGGCAGCATATTGCATCTGTTTGATCCTCTTGATGAGGTACTGTTGGGGTTTTTCCAGTTGCTGTAGGTGTCTGGTTATGCAGACAGTCGCCCATGGGTTCTCGTGGGGGCATCCGTGGCCGTACTGCCTCTGGCCGACGTGCCCAAGGAGGTATGTCAACCTCCACTATGTTTCGGACTGTTATGCAGGCACAGGCGCGTATGGAAAGGTACACCAGACAGGGTCTGAGGGAGCTGACAGCATGTTGCACAGCCATGACAGATGGCATGCGTGACATTGCGAATGCTATTCGTAATTTCACAGATGTCATTGACAGACGTTGTGGGGACATACAACAACTGCTCCACAACCAGATGTCCATGGGTCAGGGCGATGGTGTGCGTTTGCGGCGTCGACGTGGCCGTATGCCGGCAACAGCACCAGCTGGCAGTCGCCGCGGACGACAACAGGCCCACTCACGCACCTCAAGTGCCAGCAGCAGCTCCAGCAATGCTGGGTTAGTGCTGTCATCAGGACGCCTCAGGAGACCACGTGCACGTGGCTCTGGACAGTCCCAACAGGGAACTGTGTCCAGTCAACACACACCTGCTTCTGATGACAGTACCCAGTCTGGGTTAGTACCGGATATGGTCCATAGCACCCCTGCCAGGCACAGGTACCGTGTCCGTGCCCACAGACACTGATCTGGATGACCTGACAGGTGCAGTCTGTGGCTGTCCACAAAACCCTGTACATGGCAGCCATTATGTGGGACTGTGTGCGTGCTTACACACATGCAGAAATGTAACACCTAGGGCATACACACACACACACACACACACACTGCACCAACACTGGTCCACCCTGTACCGTTGCCCCTCACAAACACACATACACACACATGTCAATTGGTGGTACCAGTGGCTGGCTTGGGCATACCTAACCCACACCCTGTGCATATGATGACACTATGCCACCTCCTGCATACTACAACATCAGTGCAGGAAAAGGTAAACACATTGCTGATGCACAGGGTGACTACATAGATGTGTATAAGTAGTAACATGTTGGTAACTGTTCACTGTTCCACTATGATTGTGTGTATATCCCAGCATTCCTGCTGCAGTAACTGTATGAATGTCCTGAATTGTTATCTGCACCCATACTACTTACCAAAGTGTACCAGCTGCACACCATCACATGCTACCATTGACTATGGGAATGTGCATCATGTGCTGTATTGTAGATTCAGCTATATGTATCTGTTCTGTCACACATGCATTTACACACACCCTGCTACCCCCACACATGCACACGCTCACCTGCCATTTCCATTATTTATTACCCTACATGAGTAGCTGTCGACACATGACAGGTACACATTTGAAAAGTGCACTATTTGGATTACTACCGATTTCCTCCACTCTACCTGTACTCACAGGGTGCAGGCAACCTCATTAGTTTAAAAGTGTAATGTGCATCAGGTACTGTGGTTCCCCGACTGCCACATCCAACATGTTTTCCACACGGAAATGCACACACAGAAACATCCCACATCCACACACTTGCCACATTCAGGTTTCAAAACACTATCTAGGTATGTTCTGGTACATGTGTGTGTTACAGTAGCATGTAGCACTATACTGAGTACTGGCAGTTGTCTGTTGTCATGTTGTTTGTATAGGGTGCTGTCAACATCACTGTTTGTTAAGGGAAATGTGCACCCTGCAGTGCATAGCCCCATTTGGCAAAAGCCACATCCCACCCCCAGCATTGTGCACACACACTAACCCCACTCACACTAAAACACATACTTTCCATTTGCAAGATTCAACCCCTACCTAACTGTGTTATGACACTAGAGACAGACACATTAGCAGAGTGCGCTATTTGCATTAGTGGGAGAAATCCTTTCTAATGCTGTACTTGGAGGGTGCTGACATCATCTGTGTTTAGGAAGAGGGATGTGCACCCTGTAGTGTGTTCTCCCAGTTGGCAAAAGGCACTTTTCCCTCACAGCATTATGCACACACACAAACCCCACTCACACTAACTCACATACATTCCCTTTGCAGGATTCAAACCCCTACCTAACTATGTTATGACACTAGAGACAGACGATTAGCAGAGCGCTATACGAATTACTGGGGAGCTTTAATTCAGGTAATATAGTTATAGAGTGCTGACATCATCAGTGTTTCAAAGGGGAATCTGCATCCTGTAGTGTACTGTCACAGTTGCTAATAGGGCATTTCCCACACACACATAGATGTGTTTGAGGTTTGCATATGTGGGGATCCAGTACTCCAGTGTGATTAGTATATGGTTCGATTGCAACAATGAGGGATATACTTCAAGTGGTGAGCATTTTGTACTCATGTTTGTGATGAACAGGTCTAGTATATTTTCCCCTCTTGTGGGAATGTTGACTACTTGTTCCATAGCTAAAGAGTTTCTGAACTATGGGAACCCTAGAGCTTGGGTATTGTGGCTTGAGTAATGTTCACAGTCTATGTTTGGGTAGTTGAAGTCACCCAGTATGATGGTGTTTGCAGAGAAATCTATACCCTCCTGTGTCGTCATGAAGGCTGTGTGGGATTCCTGAGTTTGAGAGGGTGATGTAAGAGCTCCTCTGTGTCTCTCTCCATGTGGTCCAGGGAGGTACGTCTCAGGTTGTTCACACCAGCATGGACAATGACTGCCTCATACTTGTACTTGCTGTGGAGTGACCTGAGTGCTTATGTTACGTGGCACATTCTATCACCCGACAGGTAGCTAAATGTGACCCTCACCTTGCTCAGTCTGGAGAGCGGGACGTCAGTGTGTCTGACTATGGCATCACCTATTATAGGTGTGTCACACATTGTGTTTGGCCTTATGGGCTGTGCCTGTTAAGAACACTGACTTTGTGAGGTCTGTGTTGCTTGAGATATGTGTTCATGTGGGATACAGCGTGTCTGGCCATGTCATTTCTGTCCGTGGTCTGGTAAGTATCACCTTTGGTGACATAGGTATTCATATGTCAGCTGGTGAGCATTTGCAGTGTTACCTACTGAAAGTGGTACAGCTTGTTTGTTGTACAATGGATTACATGCAGCCCTGCTTACAGTAGCTATGTTTGCATGCATGTTTCCTTGCAGTTACCCTGGAACACTGATCTGACCTGCCATGCAGAGTTACACAGCTTCTGTGGACTCCTAGTGACATCTGCATAGCTTACTATATGTATGTTCATGTCTCACTTGACAGAATGTCACTGTTTCTCCTGTGCACATGTATGTTGCCTGTGACACTTTGCATATGACTTACCTGGCATCTGTCCACGTGAGCAGTCATATATGCCACTGCAGGACTCTAAACCTGATGATGCACACACTCGAAACATTCCTCAGCATGGAGAACATCGCTATCCGTGCAGTAACAGATACCGGATTCAGGGCTACCAACAGCACCCCAGCACTACCAAGTTATACCTCATACCATGCTTTTCAGGCCCAAAACTTGCACAAAACCACAAAAGGAGGGGTGTATTGATATTCATCCAAGATACCCACACCTCCAGGTTGGTGGCAAAGCACCAAACATCAGAGACTATCCATATGCAAGTAACAATGGGTAAAACTGCCTTCCAGGTTATAGCCTGCTACAGACCACCCTCACAAACACAAGAACCGCACTTGGCCTTCCTGAAAACAGTTGGAAATATGTAGGTCTGTCCATACACCATTATATTGGGTGGGTTAAACTACCCAAACATAGACTGGGAGCATGACTGTAGCTCCAACACTCTAGCCCACAGATTACTAGAATTTATATACCAAAATGCTATGGAACAACTTGTTACCACTCACACAAGAGGGGAAAACATACTGAACCTGATCATCACCAACATGGGGACTCTATGCTCCAGACCAGAAGTGTATCCCTCACTGGTAAGATCAGACCATAAACTAATCTCACTGGATATTCACATCCCAAGGCCAGCCCCTGCACAGAAGAATACAGTCAACAACTCATGTAAAGCAAGTTCACACTCCTCATAAATGATGTGGAAACCTTCAAAGCCCCCAGGCCTGTTGAAAATATGGACCAGACTGCAGATACCTATATAAAGGCATTCTATGGACACCTTCAGGAATGCATGGATCATGCAATCCCAAATAAAAGCAATACCCAATCCTCTAAAGGCAGACGTCCTGTGTGGTGGACACCAGCCATAAACAAACTATACAATAGAAGGATGAAGCTACTAAATGATACAACAAACTCCCAAAATGTGAAGGCATCACTGATGAGTATTAGAAGAAAACTACAGGCACTCATAAGATTGTCTAAGGCCATCTTTGAGAGAAGATTCCACAAGACACTGAGGATAAATCACAAGGCTTTCTGTAGTTATGTTAGGAACCTGGGTAGTAATTCCCAGATATGCTCAGAGGTAGTCCAAGATGTCAAAATAAATACCAAACACACAGACATTGCCAACATCTTAGTGGACAGGTTCACTGCTACCTTCTCCCCCCTCCACACCAAAAGGGCAAATATTTCTCCCAGCAGAGTGCTGCCCCCCCCCCTGACATCTCAGATGCTCAGGTAAGAGCTGCCCTCTCCAAAGCAATAAACACTGCATCAATGGGACCAGACAGTATCCCAGGCTGTGTCCTACATGAACTCCAAGAAGAGCTACACCCAGACATAACACTACTGTTCAATCCCAGCCTTACTACACGATATGTGGCCAAAGAGTGGTGTACAGCAACAGTGGTCCCTCTACATTTAGGTGGTACCTTAACGGATCCTGGACACTATTGCCCCATAAGTCTGAATAGCTTGATCTGCAAAGCTATGGCAAGGATCATCATGAACCTCATAAATATAGATATTGGGGACCTACAGACACTGCATCATACACAGTTTGGCTTTGTTAATGGCAGATCCTGCCTCTCAAACCTGTTTGATTTCTTTGAAACAAACAGTCACCAAGGCCACTGTCAAGGGGAAGGTGGTCTACACAGCCTAACTGGACCTTGCATAAGCCTTTGATACAATACCCCACTTGTGCATTCTAGGGAAGCTCACCAGTGTACATATTAACCCCTATGTCACTACAGATATTGCACAGTGGCTCAAGGGCAGAACACACATGGTTAGAATTGCTGGAGCCATGTCAGCCTCAAAACCAGTTACAAGTGGTGTCCCACAAGGCTCAGCCCTGGGATCTGTCTTGTTCAGTATATATTTATCAGAGGTACACGCCAACATGGAAGGACTGTGGCTGAGCAAGTCGCAGATGACTGCAAACTGGACGCCATAATCAACTCTCCAGCCAACACACGCATCCTCCAAAAGGGCCTCTTAGAAACAGACGACTTGTGCCACAGCCATGGCCTCAAACTGAATGCCAAAAAGTGTATAGTCATCCCCTTTGGCAAAAACAAAGTGACCACAAAGTACCACATATGTGTTAATCCATTAAGTACAGACGAAGGAATTATGGACCCTGGGGTACACAAGTTGATAGCATTCTCTCATTTGACAACCACATGGCCAAAGTGGTTAGAAAAACATTTTATATAGGCCACCTCATCATGAAGGGATTCACATGTAGATCAGGGGAGGACATTGTGCCTCTTTACTCATCCCTCATCATGCCCATAATTGACTACAATGCCCCTGTCGGCATGCACCTTACCAGACACCTGCAGCAACTGGAAAGACCACAAAAGTACCTCAACAAGAGGATCAAAGGGCTCAAACAGATGCCACATACTGACTGGTTAAAGAAACAGCAGCTCTACTCCGTGGCATACTGCCTCTTCATAGGCAATCTGTGCCTGATATATAAAGCCATGTCAAACACGGACTTAATGGTCATGCTGCACCTCAGAATATCCAAATCCCATCAAGCTACACACTGGAAAGACGTGAACCTCAGGAGTGATATACATAGGACATGCTGGAGGGACACATTCATAACTCAGAGGCTCCCTTCACTCTGGAATATTAACCCAATACAGGTTAGGCAGAGTCACTCAGTGACTGTCTTCAAGAGGAATATTAATGACTGGATGGGACATTGTAGGTTTACCCTGGGTATCACTTATGTGTCACTGTTAGACAGAGGCACAGTATACTAACCTTGGAAAAGGGCATAGCAAGATAGATTTACAATGCATGGTGAAAGCCACACACATTCTGGCTAGGTTTATAAATGCACTAGGGCAGATAGCCTAGTATGAACCTATGAACCTATGTATCTTGTTCACCATTGGCCCTATGTGCTGGTAATCACCAATGCAATCTCAATACTATGGTAGCATGTGCAAAGGTCAGTTGTCAGTCACCTCTATGGTACAGTTGTGGAATATGTGAGTCATGTAGTAATGTCACAGCTGCCACATGTACACAGTCAACCCTATCCCCTACCCATGGAAGTACAACACATGTATGAGATGGAAACACATAGCCAAACTGTGGACTAAGCACTCTGAACCCAGTACTGGTATAACCTGTCAGGTGGCATGAAATACTACAGTGACTGCAATACCAGTCTGATGTAGACCTACACTGACAGCAATACAAGCACGGGAACACACTGGACCATCCGTGGAGCCTAAGAATGGCATCCTGCCTGAGTGGCAGACACCTCTGCAGCTGGCACACAGGCATACGTTAGGCCTGAACACAGCACGCATAACACATAGCACACAAATCCTGTGTGCCAAACAAGCACAGTCTGCACAGCTATACAACACTCCTGCTGCAGTTGTGTTAGGTACTTTTATTGTCCGGTACAGTGAGGTCATGCTCACCACGCTGGACAAGGTAAAGGTCACAGTGATATGCTCATGGGGCACTATGGTCCACCACATAACACAAGCATACAGGTCAGTCAGATGCACGGACACATATGACTCAGTCATTGTCCATGCCACTACAGCTGATGTGTGATGTCCCTCACTGGAATACATGATAGGGAACATGGAAGGGCTCACTGAGCAAGTGGCACAGGCTGGTAGAACCCTGACCTTGGTTGGCATCATACCCTCACCAGGAATGCTGACATATTACTGAATGCTAATGAATTACTGTAGCTACAACACCCTAGCTGAAAGGTTCTTAGCATGCAGTCACTGCATTGCTATGGAACAACTTCTTACCACTCCTACAACAGGTGAAAATATGCAGCACCTCTTCATCAACAACATGTAGACTATATGCCCCAGACCAGGTGTGTATCCCTCACTACTAGGTTGATAGCATCTACATCTCACACTGTATATACACATCCCACATGCAGCACCTGCACAGAAGACCACAGTCATAATGTTACCCAGTGCAAATACCATGTATTCACATGTGGCAGGCATCACACATGGTAACTATTGAAGGTCACAGGTACATATGTGTATTTGGCACACACATACATCATGTGTGCATTGCCATAACTGGTTTAATCGATGTCATGCATTATTGTGAGAAACAACCCGCACACATGGGCATTCTGTGTGAGCAAAACACACGTGACATGTTTGGAATCAAAAGCCATAAATAATTGTGATATTGTTTAGAAAGGGGTATGTGCATCCTGTAGTGTGTTTTCCCAGTTGCCAAAAGGGATGTTTCTTTCATACACACTTACACACACACTAACCCCCCTTCACACACACTTGCCATTTGCTGGATTCAAACCCCTACCTAACTATGTTATGACACTAGAGACAGACGCATTAGCAGAGCGCGCTATTCGGATTACTGGGAGATTTTCTTTCTCCTAATATACTTATAGGGTGCTGACATCATCAGTGTTTAGAAAGGGGAATGAGCATCCTGTGGTGTGTTTTCCCAGTTGCTAAAAGGAACCTTTCCCTCACACAGGCTTGCACACAGACCAACCACAATCCCCACACATACACACACACTCTGGATAAGCTGTCATTCCCTAGGGCAAACAGCCTAGTGTTGACCTCTACACCCATATGTTTAACTGTCAGATGCACATTATTTGGTGCTGATGGCAGTGTCTGCAGGTCTTTATTGCCATAACATTTCCTGTTTGTATGAACAACTTGTGTATCTGTGGAAGATGTTTGCATATGGGGGAAATCCACTATATCATGTATGTCTCTGTAGTCATTTAAATGTGAGCACTGGTCAGATTGCTATAATGTTGTTGGTTACTGGAATAACACGTACATATACCAGACATATGTGGCAAAATGCTAAACTGATATTTGGACTAAGTGTGTGAGCATGCCCAGTTCAGCCTTCCCATGGCATGTTGTGTGAAAGATGTCTCATTTATCAAAGTGTGTGAGCATGCCCAGCGTGAGCTTTCCATATGTTGAACTCTGCAGCCCATCACATTTGTGGATGAGTGTGAACTTCAACAAATATCTCCTGTTTATGGGTGTGTGTTCTGTGTCATGTTGTGTAGTTACTGTCCAAATGCTTTTTGTGTGAACACAACAGGGATTATACTGTGCCTGCAGGCTTTGCATGGGATACTTTGCATACAATTGTCAACATCTGTTCATACCGACCTAACACTGTAGTACTGTACAGTGTAGTGGCTCAGTACTTTCACTGTGGTGGACAGTATCCTGGGCTTTAGTCCTATCACTGCTTTACATTTCCATAGTGAGCACAACAGCCTGGTTAGGGTCCAGTTGTGCACATCTGCACAAAGGCGGTGCCTCTACGGACCCTGGTAATTACCGCCCCATAAGCTTAACAAGTCTAGTCTGCAAAGCTATGGAGAGGATCATAATGGAGCTCATAAACAAAGATATAGGGGACACGCAGACATTGGACCCGTCCCAGTTTGGCTTTGTCAAGGGCAGATCATGCCTTTTGAACTTGGTCGACTTCTTCGAAACAGTCACCAAGGCCATTGATGAGGGAAAGGCCATCCATACAGCCTACCTTGACCTTGCAAAGGCTTTCGACACAATACCCCACTCGGGTATTGTAGAAAAACTTACCAACTTAAATGTAAACCCATATGTCACAAGATGGGTTGCAAACTGGCTTAAGGACAGAACCCACAGGGTTAGAGTTGCTGGCGCTACGTCAGACTCCAAGCTGGTCACAAGTGGTGTCCCACAGGGCTCGGTCCTTGGCCCCCTATTGTTCGGCATCTACTTCTCAGAAGTACAGGCCAACATGGGAGGACTTTGGCTGACAAAGTTTGCAGATGACTGCAAACTGGGCGCCATAGTGGAAAGTGCATCAGACACGGATATCCTTCAGAGGGGACTCACGGAAACCGATAGCTGGTGCCAGAGTCATGGCCTGAAGTTAAATGCCAAAAAATGTATAGTCATACCCTTCGGGAAAAGCAAGGTAACCCCAAGCTACCATATAGGTGGCAATCCTAAGCACAGAAGAGGTTATCAGGGACCTGGGGACCCAGGTTGACAGTGGCCTTTCTTTTGACACTCACGTTGCTAAAGTGGTTAGAAAGACCTTCTACACTGCCCACCTGATCATGAAGGGATTCACATCCAGATCTAGTGAGGTCATTGTTCCCCTGTACTCTTCACTTATCAGACCAATGATCGAGTACAATGCCCCATTCGGGATGTATCTCACCCGACATCTGCAGCAACTGGAGAGACCCCAAAAGTCCCTCACCAAAAGGATAAAGGGACTCCAACATCAGTCATATGCTGCCAGATTGAAGAAACACCAGCTCTATTCAGTCGCATACCGTCTGCTCAGAGGTGACATGTGCCTGACATACAAGGCCGTGTCCAACCAGGAATTAATGGACATGCTCCACCTCAAAATATCCAAATCCACCAGAACCACTAGAGCAAGTGACTTAAACCTTAGCACGGATATAAATAGGATGTGCTGGAGGGATAGATTTATCACTCAGAGACTCCCTATGCTTTGGAATAGAATCCCGGTCCATGTGAGGCAGAGCACCTCGCTGGCTCTGTTCAAGAGGAATCTTGACCTGTGGATGGGAGATCATAGGTTTACCCCGGGAATCGTCTCTGTGTCACTGCTGGACAGAGGCACAACAAACTAATGGGCACAGTATTTTTTCATATAAGGGGTGGCGTAAGCCACAAAACTCTGGGCTAGGCTTATAGATGCCTTAGGGCAGATAGCCTAGTATAAACCTATCTGACCATGTTGCATTATGTTCAGATATTAACTACTTACAACAGCCTCGTCCAACATCAGTAGTGTATTCCACAACATAGGTGTACATTGGCAAACACTACTGATGTGCCCTAGGCCATTTCTAATGCTAGTCAGAGAGAGTGTGTTTGTCCTTCAACACATTGTAAGTGTAGTTTGCCATGACATATGTCATGTTTAGTATACTGTGCCTCTGTCTACCCGTGACATAACAGTGATACCCAGGGTAAACCTACCATCTCCCATCCACTCATTAAGATTCCTGTTGAGGAGAATCAACAAGTGACTCTATGGATAACCTGTACTGGTAGTTTACTCATGCGTGGGAGTGGCTTCTGTGTTATGGATAATGCAGTACAGCTTGTACTATGTATGTCAGTGCTGGGGTTCAGGTCCCTCATGTGCATAGCTCACTGCCATTCAGATTGTACAAGGTGCAGCATGTTCATTGATTCCAGCTTAGACATGGCTTTCTACATCAGGCACAGCTTGCGTCTGGGTGGCCATGTATGTCAGTGCTGGGGTTCAGGTCCCTCATGTGCATAGCTCACTGCCATTCAGATTGTACAAGGTGCAGCATGTTCATTGATTCCAGCTTGGACATGGCTTTCTACATCAGGCACAGCTTGCGTCTGGGTGGCCAGCATGGCAGTGTGTGGAGTTGCACTCTGTTTAATCAGGCAACACATTACATCTGTTCAAGCTCTTTGATACTCCTGGTGAGGTACTGTTGTGGACTTTACAGTTGATGGAGGTGTCTGCTGAGGTACACCCCACAGGGGCTGTTGTAGTCAATTGTAACGCTGATGAAGGATAACTGCAGAACCACAATGATCTCCCCTTATCTAGATGTCATAACCTTCATGATTAGGTTGGTATATGGATTGTTTCTGTTAACACTACAGCCACATGTTTGTCCAATGCAGGATTTATATCACCTTGTGTACCCAGGTCTGTCATTACATGTTAAGTATGTAATGGGTTAACACCTATGTGGTAATTGGTGGTCACTTACTGTTAATCCACAGAGGTTGACTATACAGTTTTCTCCATTTAACTTGCTGACATGGCTATGGCACCAGTTGTCTGTTTCTATCTGGCCCTTTTGTGGGATGCTTGTGTCAGCTGGAGTGTCAGATATGTTGGGCGATTTGTAGTCCTCTGCAAACATGTTCAGGCACAGTCCTTACATGTTGGCCTGTACCTATGGGACATATATACCAGACGGGGAAGGTCCCAGGACAAAGCTTTGTGAGATAACTGTTATATGTGGTTTGTAGTCTGACATGGCTGCAGCATGTCTGACCATATCAGTTCTGTCATTGGTCTGGTTTGCAACCCCTCTAGTGACATAGGGGTGTATATATAAGCTGGTGAGCATATCTATATTGAACACATAGGGTATTGTATGGAAGGCTTTGCAAGGTCCAGCTACGCTGTGTGGATCACATTGCCCTCATCAGTGACCTCAATTACTGTTTCAACTGAGTCACACATGTTTAGGGGCAGGGTCTGCACTTAATAAACCCACACTGGGTAGGGTCGGGTGTCAATAGATCCCCAATATCTTTATGTCTGCGGTACATGCTGATCCTTTCCATAGCTGTGCAGACCAAGCTTCTCAGGATTCTGTGGTGGTTGTTTTTAGTATCCATTCAGGCGACACCTTTCTTGAGAACGACCACTGTTGTTGTACACTGCTCTTTGGGTACATATCCTGTGGTAAGGCTGACATAATGTCAGGGAGGCAGCAGTCTGCTGGGAAAGATATTTTGCATTATGCGGGGGTTGGTTTGCACTGCACCTGTCAGGATGTATGTTGGCAATCGTGTGTGTTTGGTATGTTGTTTGTAATATTTGTGTGATCCAGAGCATATCTGGGAATTCACAACACGCTTCCTACCATCAGTTGCAGCAGCCTTGGGATTATCCTTAGTGTCCTGTACAATTTGTATCATAATAGGTTCATAGGGTCATACTAGGCTATCCACCCTAGGGCATTTGTAAGCCTAGCCACAGTGTGTGTGGCTTTTGCCACCCCTTGCTATGTGAATATTACGGCCATTTATGATTTACTTAGCTGTGCCTCTGTCTGGACATGACACAGTAAAGACCCCCAGTGTACATCTACAATTATCCATCCATTTTGCAAACTTCCTGTTGAAAAGTGTCAGTGAGGGGCTCTGCCTAACATGTAGTGGTATTCTGTTCCAGGGTGTGGAGAGCCTCAGGGTTAGGTATCTGTCCCTCCAGCACATCCTATTTGATTATGTGTTGAGGTTGACATCTCTGTCTCACACAGCTCCGATGGCTTTGAGTTTTCTGGGGTGGAGCATGTCCATTACTTCTGTGTTGGACATGGACTTGTACAACAGACATACAATGCCTCTGTGTAGGCAGTATGTGACGGCATTCAGCTGTGGTGTCTACAGCCAGGCAGCATATGACATACATTTGAGACCCTTTCTAACTCTTGGCGAGGTACCTTTGAGGTCTTTCTAACTGCTGCAGGTGCCAGGTAATGTACATCCCAAATGAGGCATTGTACTACATTATGGTCTGATAAGGGAACAGTATAGGGGCACAATGACCTTTGTTGACGTAGATGTGAATCCTTTCATGATACAGTGTCCAATATAGACAGTCTTCCTAGCCAAATTGGCAATGTGACTGTCACATAACAGGTTACTGTCCACTTGTGTCACTAGGTCCCTGATTACTCCTTCCATACATAATGGTTTACCACTTATGTGGTAATTTGTGTGCACCTTGTTTTGTATTTGGTGGTACATTCATACTGTCCACTGTCTTCAGGACAGCGGGGTGGGGTTCCTGTGTGTGAGTGTGGTCTGTAGCATGCTACAGACTGTACAGCAGTCTTGCCTACGGTTAGTTGCACATGGGTGGACTGCAATGACGTAAGCATTGTCAGTTCACTGGACGTATAGGTGTCTGTGCTGAATATGGATACTCACCCTCCTTTTATGTTTTGTTCCATGTTTTGTGGCCATAACACATGATATGTGGTATTACCTGGTAGTGCTGGTGTGCTGTCACGAGGCTTGCAGCAGGTTTCCATCAGTGGACAGACATCGATGTTCTCCATACTGGTGAGGGCCTCAGGAGCATGCATATTGAGGTTTACACGTCTGGCATTGACCAGCATTACCCTTCTGTTTCTTTCCAGTTTTGTTTTCTATGGTGGTGGGTTAGTCTTTTCGGCCTTGCCTACAAAAGGATCTCTGTAGGCTGCAAAAGCCTTAGGCAATATCCAGACGCCCATGGGTAACAGGTGCAAGCCATCCCTGGAACAGCAGCATGTCTCACTATGGAGTCACCTATTACAACTCTATCAGGCATGTTGTTTCTCCTTCTGTCCTGTGACTGTTTGGTACACAACAACATAAATTTCAGTGACCCGACAGATATTGCAACATTCTGGCAGACAGGTTCAGTGCAATTTTCTCCCTCCCTCTCCCCCAAAAGACGATAGTTATCACAGCTGAATGTAACCTCACTGTCATCTCAGATGTCCATGTGAGAGCCGCACTCAGCAAAGACAAAAACACAGCATCAATGGGACCTGATGGTATCCCCAGTTGCCTGCTACATGAACTCCAAGAGGAGCTAAACCCGTATATAAAAATGCTATTTAACCTTAGCCTTGCTACAGGATATGTACCTGAACACTGGCATACAGCAACAGTGGTCCCATTCCACAAAGGAGATGCCTCCACCGACCCTGAAAACTACCACCACACAAGCTTAACCAGCCTTGTCTGCAAAGCTATGGAAACAGTCATTATGGAGCTCTTAAACAGAGACATTGGTGACCTACAGACTCTTGATCCCACCCAGTTCAGCTTTGTAAAGGGCAGATCCTGCCTTTTGAACCTAGTTGACTATTTTGAAACTGTCAGTAGGGCCATTGATGAGGGCTAAGCGGTCCACACAGCCTACCTGCACGTGGCTAAGGCCTTTGACACAATACCCCACTCAGGCATCATAGACAAGCTCAACAGCTGAAATATAAATCCATATGTCACACGATAGGTTGCAAAATGGCTAAAAGACAGAACCCATAAAGTCGACATTGCAGGTGCCTTGTCAGATTCAAAGCCAGTCACAAGTGGTGTCCCACAGGGATCTGTCCTGGGACCCCTCTTATTTGGCATTTACTTTTCAGATGTGAAAGCAAACATAGTAGGGTTGTGGCTGACAGAGTTTGCAGATGACTGCAACCTAGGCACCATAGTGAATACATCAGCCGGCACACACATTCTACAGAATGCCCTCACAAAAACAGATAGCTGGTGCCGGAATCGTGGCCTGAAACTGAATGCAACTGATGTGTAGTCATCCCCTTTGGGAGGAACAAAGTACCCACAAATTAACACATAGACAGCAACCCACTGAGCACACAAAGATCAGACACCTGGGGACCCATGTAGATAGTGACCTCTCGTTTGACACCCAAGTTGCCAAAGTGGTTAGAAAGACTTTCTATCTTGCCCACCTTATCATGAAGGATTTTCCATCCAGATCAAAGGAGGTCATTGTACCCCTATACTTCTCCCTTACCAGGCCCATGATTGAATACAAAGCCCCATTTGGTATGTACCTCATCCAGCACTTGCAACAGCTGGAGAGACCCCAAAAGTACCTTACCAAGAGGATCAAGGGTCTACAACACATGTCATATGCTTCCAGACTAAAGAAAATCCAGCTCTATTCAGTAGCATACCGCCAACTTACAGGTGACCTATGCCTGACATACAAGACCATGTCCAATCAGGATTTGATGGACATGCCCCACTGCTAGCAATCCAAATCCACCAGAACCATGAGAGCTAAAGATTTGAACCTCAGCACATACATGTATAGGACATGCTGGAGGGACAGATTCATAACTCAGAGGATTCTCGCACTCTAGCACAGAATCCCAGTTCATGTTAGACAGAGTCCCTCACTGACTCTCTTCAAGAGAAATCTGGACAAGTGGATGTGAGATCGTAGGTTTACCCCAGGGGTCCTCCCTGTGTCACTACTAGACAGAGGCACAGTCAATTAATTTGATTAAGTAAAGGGGTCAATGTGTCACTACTAAGTCAGAGGCACAATATTCAGAATCTATTCTGTACACTTATTACCACTATAAGGGGTGGCAATAGCCACATCACTATGGCTAGGCTTATAAATGCACTACGGCAGATAGCCTAGTAGTAAACTATGAAACTATGGTGTATGTGTAGGTATTTTCAGTCAAGCAATATAATGTGGTTTGGGCTTGATATCTTCATGTATTCCAACATAGGCCTGGTGCAGTTCCTGCTATTAGGACAGTAGCCTGCAGCAAGCTATATAGTGGTAGGCAGTTTTAGCCATTGGTATTTGACCATGGCTAATCCATGCTGCTTCTTGTTGTGATGGTACCAACATGGGGGTGTGGTTATCCATGACATTTATTGCTAGTCACCCTCGTTTTGTAGCTTGTTCCATGTTTTGCAGCTGTACATCACTGTATGAGGTGTGACCTGGTAGTGTTAGGGTGCTGATGTGGGCTTTGACCCAGTTTTCTATTACAGCACTGATATCTACATTCTCTATACTGTGTGCGTTTACACTGCACGCATCTTGCTGTTTATACTTCTGGCATTGGGTAGCATTACATCTAGGTTCCTATCCCTTGTGGTACCTATGAAGGTGGGTTTGCGTTTTTGTGGTTCATGATTGGTGAGGGTGGCTGTTAGTCAGGGTCCTCAGGTGTGCATATGGTACATGGTGTTACATAACTTAACACATGGCATTCATGCCTCAGGTGGTGCTGCAGGGCTACCTCTGTCGGATGCACATACTACACTCCCTGTACATGTTTGGAAGCAGGTTGTGTCATGTTAGGCGTCCCTGTTACTATACGAGTGAGTCGGAGGGGGTATCAGTCCCAGTGTTGCTAATGAGCCAGTGTATGTGCTATGCGTTGCCTCTTTGCCAAGGCCAGGGCATACTGGACACGCCTCCTTCTGCCTACTGGGGCAAGGTCAGGTTGTTCCTCCTCCGAGTCATCCTCTGCCTGTGGTGGCCTTGGCAATGGTGGGGGTATGTTTGGCCCATCCCTATGCTGGCCCTGCTGCAGCTGTTTCCGCAGGATCATATTATGTAGCATAGCACATATCATGATCATTTGGGTACATGTAGTTGGTGTGTACTGCAAGGCTCCACCAGATGTGTCCAGACACCGGAACTGTGACTTGAGCAGCCCAAACACACGCTCTATGACATTACGTGTTTGTGCGTGTGCCTCATTATGGCGTTCCTGTTCAGGTGTGTGTGCATTTCTGATGGGTGTCATCAGCCACGGCTCAGTGCATAACCTGCATCCCCCACTAGGTGTCCGTGTGGGAAGTCCCCACTGGCAAATGATTGGTACAGCTGCGTCAGATGCCACATGTGGGAATCGTGGTAGCTCCCAGGGCAGCCAGCACACACATTCATTATTATGCCCTGGGCATCGCACATGACCTGGCAGTTGATGGAGGGGAATCCCTTGCGGTTAATATAGGCTCTACCCCGCTCACCGGCTGGTGCTTTGATGCGTATGTGCGTGCAGTCTATTGCACCCAGTACCTCAGGGTATCCCGCTATTTGCTGGAAGAGATGCATATTGCTGGCCAATACCTCACGGGCATTGGGGAAATATACATGATCACCGACATGTGCTGACATGGCATCCAGGAACTGGTGCAGTACCCTGGAGGCTGATGCCTGTGATATCCCCATCATATCACCAGTTGGTCTCTGGAAGGTACCTGTTGCTAGTATTCTTAGGCCAACACATACCTTGGTTTCCACTGGGATGGGTTCCCCTCTGTTGGTTCTGTGTGTGAGACGTGGCCTGCACAGCTCAACAATTTGCTGCAGAAGGTCTCTGTCCACTCTGTAGCGCTCTACTATCTCCAGCTCATGTAATCCATGGTAGGTGACCCTGGGCCTGTATACTCTTCTCAGTCTCCTCACTCTGGGTTGTCTGTCAGCATCTGCATTGTCACCACCCTCAGTAATTTGCCTATGCCTGATTATAACAGCTATGGCAGCCCCTAGCATTTCTGCTCCGAGTTCAGCTTTTTCAGTTTTCAATTCTGATAGCTTAGACCTTTTTTGCAGTATCTCTTGTGAGAAACACCCTGCACTGCTGTGTGCAGTGTTTTAAGTGCTGGGTTGGGCTTCTAGTCTGCCTGTGTAATTGCCTGATTCTGATTGTTATCACCAATTAACTTCAGCAGTATTCTCTGACAGCTTCCTTGTAATCTGGTTGTTTCCTTTTTCCTCTCTGTTTCCTCAGGGGGAGCAATGTGCACACCAACATAAAGCACGCTCACAGTGACTTAAACGCGCGCACACATACTTACACAGTTTGGACTTAGCTGATTCATGGTAAAACGCGTGCACACAGCCTTATACATCAGGCAACAGGCTTCCTGATGTTTACATTGCCTTACACACGTGCACGCCCGCGCAAACCGTTTTAAATGGTTTGCAACACGCTCCCACACGGTGAGCCTGCCTTACATGCGCGTACACGCGAGCATGCACATATATCAAGAAAGTTTGAGTGTAGGGATAGTGTACACCCTCTATTTCTTGACTTTCCTAGTGTTCTGTTGGGACACACCTCCCTCCCTGATGTCTGTCTGTCATCTGTCACGTTACACTGCCCTCCAATGTGATACATTATTTCTATCATTCCCCCACGTGATGTCACCTACCTCTTACTCTATTCCTCCCCCTTCTGTAACTCTTACACTACTCGAAAAGTGCTCATTAGCTATGTGGCAGTGTGATTCAGTATTGTAACCCTCATTTACATAGGATTGCCTAGTAATGCTTAGTTACATCTCTTACACTGAGCTTCCCCCCCTTGGCAACCACTACACGGTGGCCATATTGTTTTTGATCTGCTGGTCCCTGCATTGTCATTCCATGTAATACATAAAACCCACAATTGTGAGCTTATAAGCTTCGGTTTTCACTTTTAGGCAGTGCACCCCGTTTGCGCGGGTGTGCGCTGCAGTCAAACATCAAAATCCCCCGAAAAAAAAAAGTTATTTTAAATAATTTTGCAACACTTTTTAATGCCAAAGGCCACATATTTGGCCATTGGCATGCTAGATGACACATATGCAACCTTTATTTGGAGCTGACATAGCTCCGTTGTCAATTTTGCAGAAATGTACTCAGTTGTCAGCGGAGTACATTTCTGCAGCTAAAACATCCGTTACACGGACTGGTTTGGGCTTCTTGGATCGCTCAAATACCTCATTTGCATATCTTTGAGCTGCAAATGAGGTATTGAGCATTTCCACGCCCAGTCCGTGTAAGAGACGTTTTAGCTGTCTCTTACACGGAGGTTTGGGCTCTTCCTGGATCGGGAGGCTTACACTACTCTTAAACTCCGTAAGCCTTCGTGAATCCGCCCGACTGTTTTTTAATGACAACTCCAGAGCACAAAAACTTGTAATAAAATGACTTGGGCACCAGAAAGTAGAAAAAGTTGTTACCAAACTTACAGAGCCTATAAACAAGAAAAATAACCAGATATCTTTCAGAGGTACTACAGCAATTTAGAAAATTTTATGAAAATTTCTATAAAAGTAGAGAAATTTGGAAATCAAGAAAAAGTGCAAATGGAATGTTTATGGAACATTTAAGTATGCCAAGATTATAGATAAATGAGGATAAACAATTCATGGGTACGACAGCAGGAGAGGAGATAAAAAACTGTGACATACAATTAACCCGTAGGAAAGTCTCCAGGAAGAAATGATATTCAGGTAGAAGTTCAGCTAGAAGGGAAGAAGGTGTTAAAATCGGGAAGGTTTTAAGGTGTTGCCAAAATTGATAGCTGTGGATTTATGGAGAGGAGGCAAGCATTTGATAGCATTAACAGATCAAGGATGATCCGGAAGGAAGCAGAATGTAAGAAAATACCACTGTTGTTGGTGGCTCTTGATGCAGAGAAAGCAATCGACAGAGTATGCTGGGATTTTATGGGTAGGGAAATGGAAGCATTTGTATTCCATGATACAATAACAGGGTTAATTAAGAGAATATGAGGATCACAGGCAAAAATTAAACTGGAAGGGATCTTCTTGGATATATTGCGTCTCTTTCCCCTTTATTTGCATTATATTTAGAGCCACTGGCAGAAAATAAGAGAAATTCAAGTACACAACTAGTATCAATCAAGAAAAGTTGGCTTTACTTGCAGATGTTATTTTGCACCTGAGAAAACCAAAAAAGGACACCTCACTGTTGCAGAACATTTACAAGTCTATTTGTGGTATAAAATTAATGAAAATAAAACAAAGGCTATAGCTGTAAAATATCTATCCACATATGAATTGGTTCAATAATATCCATATTTATGAGGACGTGACAGAATTAAACATTTATGAGCATGGCCTAAAAATGATTCTGTTATGGCTAGCAGCACGAGTTAAGAAAGATTCTGCTATGGCAGCTCAGGATATATGGGAAGAGTCTAAACTAAAGATAATACAACAACTTCAGAAACTGGAATCTCTTGTTTATGGATATGGACAGCAAGACACAAGCAGTGAAAATGTTTTTCGCTCCTCTAGTTCTATATACAGGGCAGAGAAGAAGTTGCGGATAGCAATTAAAAGGATAAAAGATTTTACCTGGGAGGAGAAAAAGGCAAGGGTCAAGTGGGATAAGCTTATCCTTCCAGAAGAACAAAGTGGTTTAGGATTATTTTAGAGCTATACAGTTAAGGTTCATATACATAGCACAAACAGAAAACTAAAATTCAAAGTGGAAAGAGATAATGATGAAGCAGAGAAGAAATTCAAAAAATAAGAGTAGACTTGAGATTTTGTATGCAGATTTTCAAGGAGAATAACAGACATACATAATATTATATTTGTAAAGAAACAGAATATCATATTTATAAAACAGCAGAAAGTATTCTAACAATTAAGCCCAACATGACAATGGAGAAAAGAGATTCTGCTGATTGGGATGACTGCAATTAGGGGTACAGAGAATAGGCAAAAGAGAGCTGGAATTTACTGCAGAAAACTGGCAAAGCAACCAATGCTTTGGGAGCAAATAACCAAGGAGAGAAAGATGACAGAATGAGAAGAGGGCAAAAGGGCATTTGGACTGCAGGCTACAGACTACCTTCCTATCAGGGACTGATAGAGTATAGACAAAGAGAAAGGGATAGGAGAATATTAAGCAAAAAAACATGCTCTGCTAGAGTTTTTAGTTGAATCTAGAAAAGAAGCTGCTGTTAATGTTGTTGTCTTTCGGCTTTTCCCAGTTAGGGGTCGCCACAGCGGAATTGTGGTCCACTAATGATTGGCAGTAGATTTTCACGAATGCCGAGGTGCCAGCTCGATGTTCATCCTTCAATGAAGGCACGGCCATTTACGCATGTCTTTCGAACGCCCACCCAACCATGGGGAGGACATGCAGACTCCATACAGAAGGCACTCCAGCTGAGAATCGAACGGGAGAACCTCTTGCTGTGAGGCAACCACTCTGCCGCTGCACCACCGCGGAAAGAAGCTGCTGTTAATGAAAGGATAAATTAGTGCAACATATAAAATATTGTGTGATAACTATAGGAATCAGAGGAGGTTAGAAATGAATGGGAAAGCAGACTCTTTCCTTCTGAATTATTTATCCAATGGCATGATATATGTATGGCTCCCAAATATGAAACAAACTCTAGAAGACTTAGTATTTTTGCTGAGAAGTGTTTGTGTAGGTATTTTATACCCCAGGCAGACTCCAAAAAAATATTCCTCAAGTAGATGCCAAATGTTGGAGATGTGATGGAGAACAGACAACTGGAACACGTTTTGGGAATGTAATGAGATGGCAGACTTTCAAAATTCCCTACAGAGTACTCCGTCAGAAATACTGTGTAAGTGAATGGGTGTAACTAAAGAATTTTTTTTTAATCTGGGATACAGGATGCGAATTGCCCAGACTTTGTAAGGCCTTGTTAAGTTCAATTCTGGTGGCTGCCAAAAAAGCAATCACTAGAAATGGGAATCAAAGTTTAAACTATCCGCATTTGAAGTAGTGAATATTAACAAAAATAAAAGAACTGGAAGTGGGATCATTAGGAAAGGGTATGAGCAAATTACATAGAAATAAATTAAACTGTGGTAAAAATACATGCAGAATAATGTTTTGTAGGAAGAAAGAAGCTTAAGGGAAGGCAGGAATTGAGCAAGGTAATGTTGGACCGATGATAATTGTACTAAAGAATGTGTGTGATAACATGTTAATAATCTTTGGTAAAAATATGTTTATATAACAAAGTCTTAAATGAATAAGGGGTTTTAAAAAAGTATGAAAAGATACTTGTGACAGATATAGGAGTTTCTATAAAAGTTGCACAATGAGTATCTTTTATATTTGGTTTGCAGTGCACTGTGCCGTGAGGGTTGAGCCTGCTGGAATAGTGATGCCGAGAAGTGTACCATCTGTAATTTAACTAATGGCAAGGTCTCCCACAGAATAAAGTTCAGCCAATTTATTGCAGAATCACACCAATCCCACATGCTGCAATATTCATGTCTGCATGCCAAGCTTATACTGGTAAGACCTAAAGAAGAACAAAAATTACTTTGGCATACATTGTTTTACCATTACAGCAATACTGACATTTCCTGATGAATCTCTTAATGCAAGTGAAAGTAAAAATGTTGACAAAAAGCCGTTATAAAACGAAGCTTAAGTTACACATTTTAAAAAAAAGTCCCAAGGGGGTGAACAATAAAATGTAGCTTAAGCATTTGACTGTATGAATACTTTTATGGTTTAAATTATTCCCAACTGTTTAGAGAGTTATGCTGATTTTTTAAGCTTTATAAATTTATGCTGTTATAGAATATTGTGAAGGTATTTTACAATGGTTTTGACATAGTTACCCACAAATATATACAACAATGCTCCAAAACTAGGAAATCAAACAAACAGTTGTTTGTGTCTTTCGGCTTTTCCCGGTTAGGGGTCACAACAGCGGAACTCCGGTCCGCTAATGATTGGCAGTAGATTTTTACGTGCTGGCTTGCCGGGCCTAACGCACAACCTTCAACGAAGGAACGCCCATTCACGCATATCGCCACACAGAAGACGCTCTAACTAAGAGTCGAACGGGCAACGTCTAACTATGAGGCGACAGCGCTATCAGTATGCATCGTTATTAAGGTGGTGTTTTAATGCAGTTTCAATATTGCTTTATGTAGTTTGTGAGAACTAGGGGGCAAGGTTAACTACAGTTCAGTCTAAAGAGCCTCACCAAGAAAGGACATGACACTATGTACACCACAAATTAAATAATGCAACAGAAATTATAGGGGAGAATATACATAACAAAAAAGGTATATGTAAGATAGAAGTACGGGAAAAGAAATAAAATCTCAAACTAAATAAGCATACAATTATTTGTTAAAAGTGAAACAATTAAACAAAATACAGGAGCATAAGCCTGGAGTCAAATATAACATCAAAGAAATTTCAAGTACTTTGCAGCATCTGTTCACAAGATCTTGTTTAAATGCAACTACCACCTTGTTTCCCAAATGAACAAAGAGATGTTTATGGTTACTATGACTCCAGCTGAGAAAGACTGCACAAGAAAATGCACTAGTGCTATAAGGTTAACACTGTCCTTTCCACATTACTATTAACAATGACCACTAGGTTGCCTCCCTGAAATTCTTCACCTCTAATATATATTGTACACATAACAGGAAAACAAAATAACCAACATTATCATGAACTTTAACAAACCAAAGACTGGAATGACCTGCACATGTATTCTTAACACAGCTGCTTACTAGAGATACATACTGTTACTTCTTGTATAGCTGGGTGCTAGTTGAAAAAGTCCATGTCTAACAACTAATTTCTTCAGTCAAACATAAACAAAAGAAAGAACTGGATACTTACGCAGCCCACAAGTCATGGATTCACTAGTGCAAGTGCATGGGTTGTAGTCCCTAGATGGGTCTACAGTGTAAGGGAAAGTGTGCCAATATATCAGCCAATGACAAGAAAAACACTTCAATATTAAAGATTTAGCTATCCGCAAGCCATTTAGCACACTCTTACATTCTAGGACTCTTTGGTGAGCAAGGGCCATGGAACTTTCAACATTCACCAGCACAGGGAGATGAAACAGTATATTTAACATCTCATCCAAAGAGCAGTACATCAGAAATGCAGTAGTCCTCCGATTCTGAATAGCACGAGCCCAAGTACATGCATGGGGAAATAGGATATACTCAGAAAAATGCTGAGATGTTTACCCAAGTATAACCTATGTTTACCACCCCACCCCCCAGTCCTACTCCAGATATTTTCTCATTGGAAAGCTGAACTTAAAGAAGACTGTCAAGACAATAAAGTATTGGGTGAAAACTGGAAAATACTGTTATTAAGCAAAGACAAAATCAAAAAGAACTAAGAAAACAATAACCAGGCAGCC
Organism: Protopterus annectens; assembly: GCF_019279795.1. NCBI lineage: Eukaryota > Metazoa > Chordata > Ceratodontiformes > Protopteridae > Protopterus > Protopterus annectens. The sequence goes on along the minus strand of NC_056748.1, from coordinate 71,245,293 downwards.
TGCTAACTTAGTGGCAGTAACAGATTAAATTACTTTATTCCTCTTTGCTAGTCATACCCCTATCCCTAAGCAAGCAAACATGCAACTCTTCTGCATTTTTGATACCATTGTTTGAATCCCGAAGGCAATATTCTTATATTCGAGACCAGCAACAACAAAAGGTTGGGATGATCAACAAGATTTTCAGCAATATGCAACCCAACAAAAATAAAAGTTACACAAATGCAGGTTACAAACATTTTATAAAAATTATTGCAAGCTTGACAGGAACCAACAGCAATACGACAACATGATTCCTACTGGTTACCCTTATATTCAGGGAGAACAAAGACCAAAACGCAGTATTTTACAGCTATGCCCATCGATGCTGAGTCTGACCTATCTCCAAAATATGGAGCACTGCCTCTCATAAAGTGGAACAAATGGGGATAATCTAGAACACACAGTAACGGCTCTCTTCCATCAACTAGCAAGTTCTCGAACGGTTAAATGTATTACTCTAAACTAGTAAAACTTTACAGAATAATATCAATTTAAAGTATAGTTTACCGTTAACACCTGAACATCTGACAGTCCAATTTAGTGCGGAACTGCGAGGAACATGGACGATGAGTAACAGCCTTCATACACTTAAGAGGTGTGGTTAAACCTTGGATGATTGGGAAAGCTTTATCTCATAAAATAAGAGGAAACACACATTTCATCTTGAGCTAGTATCATAGAAAGTATGTGTATAAACCCCATTTGTGTGGGAAAATGTACACTTTCGCAATTAACTTGTTTTAAGCAATGTGGCAGTTTTATCCGCGCCTCCATAACGGAGAAAAGTAACAGCAACACCTCCAGAAGGTTAAGAAAATCATGACCTTCCCACAAGCTCAGGTTTTACAAAATCAGCATGTAAAACAAAGTCGAAACGTAGTTATGCATTAAATATGCTAGCTAGCAATTTAATAGCAAACAAAGCAAAACACAGCATTTACTTTAATACCGAGAACAATTAATATATATATTATTGTTAAATGAACATTATAATAAATATATTAAAAACTTGAGAACGTGACAGCAAACAAACTAAGAAATATCATCACTGATACTGCTAATGAAGTAACATAGCCAAAAACAATATTAGCACGCAACAGTCTTGTCAGGTTGTACAGTCAGACTCATTAAGTCACTTAAACGTGCCACTTAACTCTCACCTTCATGACAGTAGTGTGGTACGAAACCGTTCAAAACAAACAGACAAAAAACGTACTTGGCCAAGCAAAAACTCTCGCGATACACTACCTCATGTCACGTGATGAGGCCACAAAACGCGTAATTAGCGTAAATGGTCCATGAATAAGTAAGCTACAGAAGCATGTTACACTTAACTTATCAATTCTTTTCAGTATAGCGTAAAAGTAGACGGAGACTTTTTGTTGCGCGCATGCGGTTTATGAAGATGTCAGACCCTTGATTTGTTATTATTTTTTTGTTCAGAGTTAGTCAGTAAAAGGCTTATCTTGTAATCCTAAAGGAGGAACGTGATGGTGATTTATCTACTGCCTTATATATGGATAATATAGCAATTCATCGGCTTATTTCTGCAGCGCAGCGTTTCTTAAGGACAAGTCGAAGGAAGTCCATTCCCGCGGATGCATGTCTTCGGATCGCCGGGGAGTTTCTAGCTGTAGGCTCGGGCCTGAAGCCCGGCTTCCTGTACGATTACAATGCAGCGGGGGCCGTCGATGTTCTCAATTACTGCTTGGCACTGCGGCAGCTGGGGCTCACTTCTGGAATGGCTTCTCTGTATGTGTTTGAACTTGGTGGCAGTGTGCTGTTACTCAACTTGGAGCATAGCATTCAGCGATTGGAGATGCTGATCGGCAGAAAAGACGCCAATTTTCCCGCAGTTGATGTATCAGCTAACCGGGCCTTGCCTGCTGTGTGCTCTCCCGCGGTTCGAGATCAGATCCGGTGTCATTTGTCTGATATATTGCAACAGCTTAAAGTTTTGAGGCACAGCAGCGGTGATATGGTCCATAAGTTGCTATCCCCCCCAGAGTGGAATCTCTGCACCCTGTTTGGTACCCTGCTGGGGTACCCGCTGCCGTACTGGTTTGATACGTCCAAGGGTTTCGAAAACTGTTTAGCTCTGACTCCTCTACGGGTGTACACTGTGAAGGCATGTTGCTCCCGGGTTGCTGGTGGTATAAACCTAACCGTTTACTCCTTTAGTGTACCCGAGTGTGTACTGGGAGAAGTTGAGGACTGTCTGGATACTTGGTTAGAGGAGCTGCAGAATGGGTTTAGAGGACAAAGTGACTTCAGTGATTTGACTTTTTCAACCAAAACCGTTTCACTTGCAGCGGTAGCACTTTAATTGTACTGTTCCGTTAAGAAGTGAAGTATACAAAAGATAGTTTTATTGGTTGTAGTGCGATATAGAAGTTGTCTTCCTTGGGATGGGGAAATACTCTTAGATTTTGAAAATCGTCATTTTAATTTTTTGTTTGTTTGAACAGGAGGATTGCCTCTTACCGAGTGAACTGGAAAATGTGGTAAACGTATTGTCCACGATGGTGTTTCTAGTTCAGGCCAATATACATTTGTGTTGTGTACTGGTTCTTTTGATATATATGTCAATGTACTATTTTGAGTTTGTGCAACATACGGTATATTAAACACGGCTACACTAAATGCAGATTGTTGTATCCTGTTATGCTTGTACTTTTGCGTATAAAACAAAATTACTATAGCCCGTATTGTGAAAATTTCAGGATTGGATTTAGTTAATCATTGGGACAAAATACATCAGATTCTATCTAGTCCATATTGTAGCTTTATTAGTGCTCTACTGCTGTTCATCATACCTTTCAGTGGTTCAGATTTTCGCAGAATGTCCATATTTTTGGTCTGTTTCTCATAATGTGTGGTTTTATGGCAAAACGCTGGGATGATCTAAGGATTTAAGTCACTAAATGATTACCTATATTTCAGTTTGACTACAAGTAACAAAATATATGTTTTACACCATCCTTGTTAATTTAGCAGCTTCCTAAGTTTCTAAGAACAATATTTAAAAGCAATCGCAGTTTTGTGCCCCCCCATCCCATTTTTTTTTTGTCAGGCTTTGTCCAGATTTCTTGCACTGAGGTTGAGAGGTATGCTTAGACGGGACTGCCCGTCTAATGTCACACTACACTAAACGGCGGGCCTGGATAAATTTAATATATAAAGATGTAGTGCTACTGCTATCGATGACATTGGAATTTACAAATAAGTTATTTATACGCATTGTGTATTGCCTATAATTACAAGCTAACGTGACTTTATAGGCATGATAAGAATAGATAGCCCCGTGGGCGGGACTGTGCAGATGTGGGGCGTTTCCGCCTTTACTGACACCCTCAGTGGGCGTGGTCATATACTGACTGTAAAGCTCGAGTGTGGTCCTGTCGCAGTGACATCACAAATGTATTATCGGGCAATATCTCCCACCTCGCCTTTCTTACCGTCTCCCACAGAATTCAACTTTTAAATTTGGTATAATACGTTTACATATATTTTTTTTAGCATAAAAGTGCCATCATAAATGTACTCCATAAGGAAAAGTTATTTTTAGACGGCGGGTAGTCCGGGTTGTGTGACCATGACCAAAACCATGTAGGAGTTAGGGTTTTCGTCAACAATTATACAACTTGCAAAGTGTGTTTTTGTACAGTTTTGAGTGTTTAGCTGTTCGCCACCCAGGCGACCTCTTACCGTTTTTAGTTTTATTTGCTTTAACTGCTCCGTACAGTAATAATTATACTGCCGTGGGGCACGGGCAGTAAAGAATGAAGCTGCCTAAAATATTGATGTGCGCTGTGGCGATTGTGTTTGTAGCTTAGAGGTGCAAGATGCATTGTAACGACCTATTTCTTCGTCTTGTAAACTAGCTGTTTAAGGTATGTATAATCTGAGGTGACTTTACTGCAGTATGATAAATGGCAGTGCCGTGTGAGTGTTTTTCCTGAGAACTTAAAAGTATGAATGCAGCACTGAAACGGTCCGAGGGTTAGCCTTACTCCATTCTTGAGCAATTTTCACGCATTGCAAGAGTTTAGGAAAATATTAGAATTATATCTTAGTTCGCTTCAGGTGGGGTGGGCGTTTTTTCCATTAGAAACTCTTAATTTTGTAAATTTTACGTTTCTTGTGGGTAGTGACTAACAGTGCCGTGACTAGGGTTGCCACCTTTTCAAATGGCCAAAGTGGGACATTTTCGGGACACACGTCAGATTTTACAGGCCGACACGTACCCACAGTCAGTACAAAGGATAGAACATTACTTTTTTGCCTAAATAAAAGCTTATTCTTGTAGCAGTTTAGTTGGTTATTCTGTTTCTTGTAACATTTAGGTATTTTAGATACAGAAATAACTATTTTATGCATCTATTACATAAAATATGGGACATAATTATGTCCTACAATCGCAGGACATTTACCATTTTTAATATTTTTGGTCAGGACACAACTCCCCAAAGAGGGACTGTCCCTCACAAAGTGGGACAGGTGGTAACCCTAGCCGTGACGCTTTGAATATTCAGAAGGTAGAAGTTGGGGGCGTTGCCGTCGGGTGACGTGGTGGGGATTAGATGGGGTTTGTTACTGTGCATCCAGGGGCGAGCTTTCACAAATGTTCATGTTTAAAACGGGATTAAGAACGATCAAAACAGTTCAGCATTATGGTATTGTTCTGACACTTTCACTAATGCCAGGGGAGCATCACCGCAAATGTTTTACACACTTACATGTTGGTGAGCTGTTTGCCAAGTGTTTTTTGTTCTATTTCATCGTGTATTATGCGCGGACTAAGTTTATTGAAAGTACAACTGCTGCTATTTTGTCTGAGGAGTTTATTTACAAGTTTGGATTTATTCAAAATCTGGATCAGTTACTCCCTAATACTTTTCACTCTGCCTTAGTATTTTATATTTCTTTAGCTCATGTGCTTTGATAATACTGCTGCTTGGCTGCAGTAACACTGATTAACTTTGACTGAAGTCTCAGGGTTACCACCTGTCCCACTTTGTGAGGGACAGTCCCTCTTTGGGCAGTTGTGTCCTGACAAAAATTATTAAAAATGGCAAATGTCCTGAGATTGTAGGACATAATTATTTCCTATATTTTATGTAATAGGTTCATAGGTATTAGGCTATCTGCCCAAGGGCATTTATAAGCCTAGCCCATAGTTATGTGGCTTTCGCCACCCCTTTAGTTTGAATAAAAACTATGCCTATCATTTTTCTGTGCCTCTGTCAAGCAGTGACACTGAAGTAATCCCTGGGGTATATCTGCGATCTCCCATCCATTGGTCAAGATTCCTCTTGAACAAGGCCAGCGAGGTGCTCTGCCTCACATGTACCGGGATTTTGTTCCACAGCATAGGGAGTCTCTGGGTGATGGAATCTGTCCCTCCAGCACGTTCTATTTATAACCGTGTCAAGGTTTAAGTCTCCCGCCCTTGTGGTTCTGAGGGATCTAGATTTTTTGAGGTGAAGCATATTCATCAAATCTGGGTTTGACATGGCCTTATATGTCAGGCACAGGTCACCTCTGAGCAAGCGGTATGAGACTGAATAAAGCTGGAGTTCTTTCAGTCGGGCAGCATAAGACATATTTTTGAGACCCTTTATCCTTTTGGTGAGGAACTTTTGGGGCCTTTCAAGCTGCATCAGGTGTCTGGTCAGATACATTCGAGCGGGCATTGTACTCAATCATAGGTCTAATGAGTGATGAGTACAGGGGACTATGACCTCCCTTGATCTAGATGTGAATCCCTTCATGATCAGGTGGGCGATATAGAAGGTTTTCCTAACTACTTTAGCAACATGAGTGTCAAGCGAAGACTACTGTCAACTTGGGTCCCCAGATCCCTGATGACTTTTCTGTGCTCAGTGGATTGTCACCTATATGGTAGCTAGGGGTAACCTTGTTTTTCCCGAAGGGTATGACTATGCATTTTTGGCGTTTAACTTCAGGCCATGGCTCTGGCACCAGTTATCCGTTTCTGTGAGGCCCTTCTGGAGGATATCTGTGTCAGATGTGTTTTCGACTATGGCGCCCAGTTTGCAGTCATCTGCAAACTTTGTCAGCCATAACCCTCCTGTGTTTGCTTGTACTTCAGAAAAGTAGATGCCGAACAAGAGTGGACCCAGGACTGAGCCCTGTGGGACACCACTTGTGACAGGCTTTGAGTCTGACATGGCTCCAGCAACTCTGACCCTGTGGGTTCTGTCGCTTAGCCAGTTTGCAACCCATCTTGTGATGTATGGGTTTACATTCAAGCTGATGAGTTTTTCGATGATACCTGAGTGGGGTATTGTGTCGAAGGCCTTTGCCAGGTCGAGGTAGGCTGTATGGACTGCCTTTCCCTCATCAATGGCCTTGGTGACTGTCTCGAAAAAGTCAACCAAGTTTAAGAGGCAGGATCTGCCTTTGACAAAGCCAAACTGGGTTGGATCCAAAGTCTGCAAGTTCCCTATGTCTTTATTTATGAGTTCCATTATGATCCTCTCCATGGCTTTGCAGATAAGGCTTGTCAAGCTAATGGGGCGGTAATTTCCAGGGTCTGTGGAGGCACCGCCCTTATGAAGTGGGACCACAGTCGCTGTGCGCCACTCCTTGGGTACGTATCCTGAGGTGAGGCTAAGATATCTAAAATACCTAAATGTTATAAGAAACAGAACAAGCAACTAAAATGCTACAATAATAAGCTTTTATTTAGGCAAAAAAGTTAAGTTCTGACCGTGGGTATGTGTCGGCCTGTAAAATCTGATGTTTGTACGGAAAATGTCCCACTTTGGCCATTTGAAAAGTTGGCAACCCTACTCGTACTTAGCCTAAGCTATCGGCCCTAGGGCCTGTACAAGCGTAGCTATAACAATTCCCCAGCAATTACTTCCCTGGTCCCCTGTCTAACAGGGCGATTGATGTGATCCCTGGGGTGAATTTCTTATCTCCTATCCAGTCGTCAAGGTTCTTTTTGAAGAGAGCCAAAGAGGCGCTCAGCTTGACATGTATGGGCAGTCTATTCCAGATTATGGGGAGTCTCTGGGTCTGGAACTTAACCCTCCAGCATGTTTTGTTGTGATGACCAGGTTTAGATCCCTGGAGCGTGTGGCTCTGAGGGATTTAGAAGTGTAGCATGTCCAACAGCTCTGGGTTTGATATGGCCTTGTATGTTAAGCAGAGATCGCCTTTGAGCAGACTATATGCGACAATATAGCTGGAGTTTTTTTTTTTTAGACTGTCAATATAGGGCATCTGCTTTAGGCTTGTGATTCTTTTAGTGAGTTATTTCTGTGGCCTTTCCAGTTGTTGCAAATGTCTTGTGAGGTACATGCCAAACGTGACGTTGTACTCTATAATGGGTCTACTGAGGGATGAGTACAGTGGAACAATGACCTCCTTTTTTCTGGATGAAAAGCCCTTAATGATGAGGTGTGCCACATAGAAGGACCACCAGATTGGCTTCTTCTTTTTGAGTAGAGCATCTTGGTTCTATTTGGAATGGCACGATTCATGCATGAGTGGATGTGCTCGTACAGTGCCTTACTGTAGGATTCAGCCGTCTACCTTTCAGTTCCCTGAAGTTTACCACTTCTGACTTGAGTAGCATGAAGTTAGCTTTGGAGAAGTTATGGAGTTTTCCCTACTGGGGGGGTGGAGTGTGCACATCAAGGGTGATTAGCTTATGGTCTGACCTGACCAGCGTGGGGGTGACCAGTGGCATGGAGCATCTATCTCCCATGATGGTAATGACCCGGTCTAGGATATTTGAGCCCCGGGTGAGACTATGGATTAGTTGATCCAGGGCATTGGAATTTATGAATTCCAAGAACCGTTGGGTTAAGGTGTTAGTGCCAGAGTAGTTTTCCCAGTTAATGGCAGGGTAGTTGAAATCACCCAGTATTAGGGTGTTTGGTTGTATCTTAATATTTTTCAGTATGTTTAGAAAGGTGTAGTGAGAATCTTGGGGCATGGTGGGGGGGATCTGTAGCAAGCTACAATTTGGATTGTAGTCTTACCTAGTATTAGTTGTACCTGTAGAATTTCAGATGCATTGTGTTGGGCAACTAGCCTGGAGGTGTGAATATCTTTGGTGAATATGGACATTCCTTCGTCTTTAGTGTTTTGGTCCTGGTTTGGTGGCCGTAAAAGTGTGGTAAGAGTTGTAGCCTGGTATTGCAGTGGTGCTGTCTAGAGCCTTGAACCAGGTCTAATTTACTGCACAGATATCTATGTTCTCCATTTTTAGAAGTGTCTCGAGAGAGTGCATTTTGAGGTTTAGACTTCTAGCATTGAGTAACATTACCTTCAGATTTTGCATGCTTATATCTGTTACAGTGGAAGTAGGTCATTATTTAAATCTGTTAACACCATCATACCAACTTAAAACACATGATCACATAGCCCAAGAATTGCATTCCAGGCATCACTACATACAAAAAGACATATGATTTGACCTAGTATGACAGAATAAGTTGATATGCTGGTACACAGTTGATATGTTGGCATCAACATAGAGTGCAATAAGCGTAGTTCCAGGGAAATTAATTAACGTCCCGTCAGGATGACAGTTTTAAAGATACTTGTAAGAGTTTGAAGTTTCTGCCTCTCATTTGCTCTGGGGTAGTATGGACTTATTTTGAGATGTCACAATTGTGTACCAGCATATCGACTTATTTTGTCATACTAGGTCAAATCATATGTCACATGTTTTTTTTATGTAGTGATGCCCGGAATGCAATTCTTGGCCTATGTGATCATGTGTTTTTAAGTTGGTATGATGATAACAGACTTAATGACTTCTACTCATGATTGTTCATCATAGTATGAAAAGTAGGCATGAATGGTAGCAGTTGTATAGTAGCATAGTAATTCTCAATGTGCAGTAGCAGGTCCCACCCATTGCCAGCCTCCTTTAAGAAGTGGCAAACTGATGTACAAAAGCCTATGTGACACTAATATAAAATGACAGGTTGAATACTGCTGTGGCTAGATAACGTCAGTCTCTGGCTGTCATTCAGCCTAAGCACACTCACTGGTGAAAAGGCAGTTAGGGTGGGCCTTCCCAAAGGAGTGAAAACTGTAGAGTGTGAAGGTCACAGTTTAGTGAAACCAAGGTCAGACCATTTATTCACTACATATAGCAGTTGTAAAATGCTTGAATAAATATTTTCTATTCTCTGAGGAATGCTGCACTAAAGCAACCATTACTGGCAGAAACTGGAAAAAGTATATATTTCTTATTTTGCTAAGAATTTCTACACAATCCAAACCTTCCAGAAGCACAACAACTATTTTATTGCAGATTTGAAGTGTTTTCTAACTGTGAAAGTTCTCATAAGGGTAGACACACTGACTGTTCAGAGCTATCCAGACCTTGCTGTGGTAGAGGGAGGTCCTACTGCTTACCAGTAAGAGTGGGAGTATTGTACTTCCAATCTAACAGTAGAGGAGTGGTTTCCAGCTCTGAAATTGCAATTTCATTGGCCATTTTGGGCTGATCTCTGTCCCTGCTCTTCGAATTTTCCCTTGGGACTAGTTAGTTTATCAGCAGTAGCACTAAAATGTGTATACCTGTGACTAGCACTTGCACTAAAACTCGCTAAAAAGCACTAGGAAGCCTTAATTTTGTTACAATCACTCACTTCTCTTTGGTAATAAGGGGAAAATAGTCATAGGCACTAGACAGCCTACAATTGCAAGTACCTTGCCAAAAGTTAGTGAAAACAATTGTTGTACTACACAAAGAAAGCACCTATCCAGGCATATCCAAGGGTCAGCTTCCAGTGATTTCTCCTGTCCACCTGGTGAATCTGGGCATACTGAGGCAATGCAGCAATTGCCGCATGTACACTGACCACTCTCTCCTCCTACCACCAAACACTATAAACTGCGAGAGATGCACTTGCATAGCCAAAAGCAAAGCTCTCTCCAGCCAAGATTGTGCTAGACGGTCAAGAGGAGAAGGTTAACACCCACAAAACACCTCAAGCAACACACAACCCACATATGTGGAGGCTCTTAACATTAACCTGCCCAAGCAACAAGGACCTCCGAAGCTGAAATGCAAACAAACACCACCCCCAAACACAACCAAAGCGTCGCATAGCTCACAACACCAGTGTTCCACCCAACAGCAGCCCCTAAGGCAAGACAACGTACCCAACACTTTTTAGTCATAGGTGGCTCTCTAGTCAAGGAACACTGATGTCCCACTCACCAGGCTGAACAAGGAGTAAATTAGTTAGTTGCCTGTCTGGTGCCAGGATCTGCCACATAACGCATGCACTAAATTCACTCCACAACAGGTACAAAATATGACTCTGTCATTGTCCATGTTGGAGTGAATGACTTGGGACGTACCTGCCTGGACTACATGAAAAGAGACATGGAAGAGCTCTCGGATCATGTAGCCCAGGCAGGTATAGCCCTAGCCTTGAGTAGCATCCTGCTATCGCCAAGAATGATACCATAGTACAAGGACAAAATGACTGACTTCAATAATTGGCTAAGCTTCTGGTGTCACTCAAAGGGGATCCAGTATCTGTCTGCCTGGGATGACATCATCGACAAACCACGATGCTTTGCAAGAGATGGCTTGCACCTGTCACCCCTGGGATTCAGGTAACTGGCTAAGGCTCTTGCCACCCTTATAGTGCCTTTTTTATGCAAGGTTCAAAGGACAAAACTTCCACTGTAATGGGTACAAAGCAAGCAAAATCTGAAGATGATGCTACTCGGTGCTAGAAGTCTAAACCTCAAGATGCACTCTCTCTCTCGAAGCTCTCCTAAAAATGGAGAACCTTGACAGAGGCTCTCCTAAAAATGAAGAACATTGATATCTGTGCAGTAACTGACCTGGTTCAAAGCTCCAGAGAGTACCCCTGCAATACCAGGCCACAACTCGTACCACACTTTTTGGCCACCAAACCAGGACCGAAAAACTAAAGGTGAAGTGTCCATTTTCACCAAGGATATTCACACCTCCAGACTGGTTTCCCAACGAAATGCATCTGAAATTCTCCAGGTGCAACTAACACTAGGTAAAACTGCAATACAAATTGTAGCTTGCTGCAGATCCCCCAAGATTCTCACTCCACCTTTCTAAACATACTGGAAATATTAAGATACAACCAAACACCCTAATACTGGGTGATTTCAACTACACTGCCATTAACTGGGAAAACTACTCCTGTACCAACACCTTCATAGGTTCATACTAGGCTATCTGCCCTAGGGCATTTATAGGCCTAGCCAGAGTGTGTTTGGTTTTCGCCACCCATTTTAAATTAATTTTGCTATGCCCTTTTTCGAGGTTAGTGTACTGTGCCTCTGTCTAACAGTGACACAGAAGTGATACCGGGGTAAACCTACGATCTCCCATCTACTCATCAAGATTCCTCTTGAAGAGAGTCAGAGGGACTCTGCCTAACCTGGACTGGGATTTTATTCCAGAGTGAAGGGGGCCTCTGGGTTATGAATCTGTCCCTCCAGCATGTCCTATTTATCTCAGTGCTGAGGTTCAAGTCTCTCAAGAGCGTAGCTCAATGGGATTTGGATTTTCTGAGGTGCAGCATGTCCATTATTTCCGGGTTGGACATGGCTTTATACGTCAGGCACAGATCGCCTCTGAGCAGGCGGTATGCCACTGAGTAGAGCTGGAGTTTCTTTAACCGGGCAGCATATGGCATCTGTTTGAGCCCTTTGATCCTCTTGGTGAGGTACTTCTGGGGTCTTTCCAGTTGCTGCAGGTGTCTGGTAAGGTACATCCCAAAAGGGGCATTGTACTCGATTTATGGGCCTGATGAGTAAAGAGGCACAATGACCTCCCCTGATCTAGATGTGAATCTCTTCATGATTAGGTGGGCTATATAAAATGTTTTTCTAACCACTTTGGCCACGTGGTTGTCAAATGAGAGATTGCTATCAACTTAGGTCCCCAATTACTTCTTCTGTACTTAATGGATTACCACCTATGTGGAAATTTGTGGGCACTTTGTTTTTGCCAAAGGGGATGACTATACACTTTTTGCGTTTGGCTTGAGGCCATGGCTCTGGCACCAGTTGTCTGTTTCTATGAGGCCCTTTTGGAGGATGCTTGTGTCGGCTGGAGTGTCGATTTATGGCGCCCAGTTTGCAGTCATCTGCAAACTTGGTCAGCCACAGTCCTTCCGTGTTGGCCTGTACCTCCGAGAAATATATACCGAACAAGAGAGGTCCCAGGACTGAGCCTTGTGGGACGCCACTTGTAACTGGTTTGGAGTCTGACATGGCTCCAGCAATTCTAACCATGTGGGTTCTGTCCTTGAGCCAGTTTGCAACCCATCTAGTGATATAGGGGTTTATATTTAAGCTGGTGAGCTTATCTATAATGCCCGAGTGGGGTATTGTATCGAAGGCTTTTGCGCGGTCCAGGTAGGCTGTGTGGACCACCTTCCCCTAGTCAATGGCCTTGGTGACTGTTTCAAAAAAATCAACCAGGTTTAAGAGGCAGGATCTGCCCTTAAAGCCAAACTGGGTAGGATCCACTGTCTGTAGGTCCCCAATATCTTTGAGGTCCATGATGATCCTTTCCATAGCTTTGCAGACCAAGCTAGTCAGGCTTATAGTTTCCAGGATCTGTTGAGGCACCACCTTTGTAGAGAGGGACCACTGTTGCTCTACGCCACTCTTTGGGTACATATCCTGTACTAAGGCTGAGATTGAACAGTAGTTTTATGTTTAGGTTTAGCTCTTCTTGGAGTTCATGTAGGACGCAGCCCAGGACACCGTCTGGTCCTATTGATGCTGTGTTTTTGCTTTGGAGAGGGCAGCTCTTACTGAGCATCTGAGATGTCAGGGGGGGCAGCACTCTGCTGGGATAGATATTTGCCCTTTTGGTGGGGGGGGGGGGGTTTGCGCTGAACCTGTCAGCTAGGATGTTGGCAATGTCTGTGGGTTGGGTGTATTTTTTGGCATTTTGGACCAATTCTGAGCATATCTGGGAATTCCCACCTAGGTTCCTAACATAACTAAAGAAAGCCTTGTGATTATCCTTAGTGTCCTGTGCAATTTTTCTCTCGAAGCTGGCCTTAGACGATTTTATGAGTGCCTGTAGTTTTTTGCTAATGCTGATCAGAGATGCCTTCCCTTTTTGGGATTTTGCTCTCATGTAGTAGCTTCCTCCTTCTATTGTATAGTTTGTTATGGCTGGGGTCCATCAGACAGGACGTCTGCCTTTGGAGGATTGGGACTTGGTTTTATTTGGGATTGCATGATCCAAGCATTCCTGAAGGTGTTCATAGAATGCGTTTATAAAGGATTCTGTGGTCTGGGCCATATTTTCCACAGGCCCGGGGGCTTTCAAGGATTCCATCTCAGTTTTGAAGAGTGTGAAATTTGCATTAGAGAAGTTTTTCACTGTGGTTTTCAGGGCAGGGGGTGGAGTCCGGATGTGAATATCCAGTGAGATTAGTTTATGGTCTGATCTTACCAATGAGGGATACACTTCTGGTCTGGAGCATAGAGTCCCCATGTTGGTGATGATCAGGTCCAGTATGTTTTCCCCTCTTGTGGGAGTGGTAACAAGTTGTTCCATAGCATTTGAGTTTATAAATTCTAGGAACCTTTGGGCTAGGGTGTTGGAGCTAGAGTAATGCTCCCAGTCTGGGTAGTTGAAGTTGCCCAATATAATGGTGTTTGGAGAGACCTTCATATTTTCCAGTCTTCTCAGGAAGGCCGAGTGGGGTTCCTGGGTTTGGGAGGGTGGTCTGTAGCAGGCTATAAACTGGAAGGCAGCTTTACCCACTGTTAGTTGCACATGGATAGTCTCTGATGCTTCGTGCTGTGCCACCAACCTGGAGGTGTGGGTTTCTTTGACGAATATTGATACTCCCCCTCCTTTTGTGGTTCGGTCCATGTTTTGGGGCTGAAAAGCATGGTATGAGGTATAACCTGGTAGTGCTGGGGTGCTCTCGGGAGCCTTGAACCAGGTTTCTGTTACTGCACAGATATCTATGTTCTCCATGCTAAGGAGAGTTTCGAGTGCGTGCATCTTGAGGTTTAGACTTCTGGCGTTGAGTAGCATTACTCTTAGTTTCTTATCCCTTGTGATACCTATGGAAGTGGGTTTGTCTTGAGCCTTGCCTAAAAAAGGCACTATGGGGGTAGCAAGAGCCTTTGCCAATATCCGAAAGCCCAGGGGTGACGGGTACAAGCCGTCCCTAGCGAAGCATCGTGGCTTGTCGAGCATGTCATCCCAGGCTGACA
>NC_056748.1:71158504-71226004 GCF_019279795.1 Protopterus annectens | reverse complement strand
CTAAGGGACTCTGTCTTACAAAGTTCGCAGATGATTGCAAGCTGGGAGCCATTATTGAATCCCCAAATGATGTGGATATACTACAAATGGGCCTTACAGAAACAGATGCCAGAGTCATGGGTTCAAGCTAAAAGCCAAAAAATGCATAGTTGTCCCCTATGGGGAAAACCATGTACATGTTGAACTACCACATAGGTGGCAGTACACTAAACCCCGAAAGAAGTGCGATGAGACCTAGGGACACAGGTGGACAGTGGTCTCACTTTTGATAACCACATAGCCACAACAGTTGGAAAATCCTTCTACGTGGCACACCTCCTCACTAAGGGCTTTTCATCCAGAAAAAAGGTTATTGTCCCTCTGTACTCATCCCTCATTAGACCCATTATAGAATTCAATGCCCTGTTTGGTATGTACCTCACAAGACATCTACAACAAATGGAAAGAATGCAGAAATATCTCACAAAAATAATCACTTACCTAAAGCAGATGCCTTATACTGACCATCTAAAACTCCAACTGTGTCGCATATCACCTACTCAGGGGCGATCTCTGCCTAATGTCCAAGACCATGTCAAACCCAGAGTAGTTGGACATGCTAGACCTAAAGAAATACCAATCCCTAAGAGCCACATGCTCCAGGAATCTTAAAATTGTCATCACGATGAATAAAACTTGCTGGAGGGATAGGTTCCTGACCCAGAGACTCCCCATACTCTGGAATAGGCTGCCCATACATGTCAGGCAGAGCGCCTCAATGGCCCTCTTCCAAGAGGAACCTTGATGATTGGATGGGAGATAGGAAATTCCCCCTGGGGATCACATCAGTAGCCCTGCTAGACAGGGGTCCAAGAAAGTAAATATTTGTGGAAAGCAATAGCCAGGGAATCTTTTTGGCTAGGCTTGTATAGGCCCTAGGGCCGATATTCTAGTACCTACCTATGAACATGATGTTGTTTTTATGGAAAGCTTTTTGCCCATAATGCATTGAGGGCACAGCTGGTTAGATGATGATGCAGATCACAATCCTGTTCACTTGGGAGTGGAAGTAGTGAGATATGCCGTTAAGTTTGATAACCCCCTGGTAAAAAAGTTGGTGACCCTTTTGCATTGACTGTTGCATACTTATTGCCTACATTGCACAGTTTGAAAAAA
The DNA here is from genome assembly GCF_019279795.1 of Protopterus annectens. NCBI lineage: Eukaryota > Metazoa > Chordata > Ceratodontiformes > Protopteridae > Protopterus > Protopterus annectens. The sequence goes on along the minus strand of NC_056748.1, from coordinate 71,224,849 downwards.
AAAAGTCCTTACAAGTATGATAAAGAAATAGCTGAGATCTCACACACACACTTTTTGTGATGCTTTGGGTATTGGCCCATTTCCACCTTTTCTGACCCAGTTAACATGTTGTATTTCCTGAACTAGTGTAGCAGCTTCATTAATTAATTGAGGAGTTGTGGTCATCTGGTTTAGTCACAGTAAGATTACAAAAGTTTAAATAGGTTTAAGGCTGCAGGAATGCCGAAGAATAATTCAGCTTTGTATGACAACATGGATCCTTCTTCTTTCGGCTTTTCCCGGTTAGGGGTCGCCACAGCGGATAATCTGTCCACTCATGATGGGCTTGCTGCATTTGTTTTGCTGTGCAAAGATCCCAAGATGCTACAGGTGAAATGGTGAAGGGAGTCAGATTAAGTATTGTGAGATGTCATTCAGTCCCACCCGGTGTGTACAGAGGAACTGTTGCATTTAGGATGTAGTTTTCCTTTAATGTGTGGTATGCATTTGTTTGTCAGCCCAGGTTTAGTCTGCACTTACCAATCATTATGTAAATTGTGAAAGATTCTCTAGCTTCTATTTGGATTTCTTTTTTTAAGAGAGTCTACCAAAATTAGACCACAAACCTTTACAAATATGTTTGCAATGTCATGAAGCATTGTATCTATAGAAGTTTTCCAGTATCCTCTCTTCAGCCCAAGCATATCTAGATGAACATCTGTCATAGCTGTCAAACTGTATGTAAAACAGCACTTCCACTCTCAAAACAGTACTCCTTGCTTTGACACTGCATGCATGAAAGGAATTTTAAAACCTAAGTTATTAGCACTACGAACAGGGATAATTTGAAACAAACTGTTTTGTATACTTGTATTCACAAAGCAGCATAATCTGCCCTAAATGTTTGTTTGCGATTTGGACAACTGGGCAGAATGCATGCAGAATAACAGGGAGAACCAGATAGCAACAGCTTTTCACAATACCGTATTATGCATTTTAACTGTGTCCACAAATAGGTAAGCATTGGTGCTTCAGCATGCAAATATTTTAACATTTGCTTAATTTCTGTGTTGTCTCTATGAAATGATTAAAAAGTACCTTGTGCTTTGCATATTTAGTAGAAAGTATTACTCTTAAAAGATGTAACTACATAAGAGCATGAGGCTTACTATTCAACTAATTTGCTTGATTGTCATTTCTGCTTTGAGGCATCGTTTTAATTCTTCTGAAATTAGCTTAAAATTTCCCTAACAACAAAACAAGTCTGTATTTATTTCATATACTTAAAATTCTTTGCTCCATTATCAATAAATTAGTTAATACACCTGCTTTGCCCATGTTAAAACAGACTCTCTCAGTAAATCTAGAACAGCTCTGTGATTGAGTCATAGGAGTCCTCAAATTGGTAGTCTGTTGCTGTGTTATATAGGCATAAACAGTTATTTGAACTCCTTTGTTCGACGCCTTTATTGAAATTTCAGTTAAGGCATTTGTATAAAAGAAAGCAAACTGTATTAACATGTTCGCAGTTACAAACATTATACATCACATATGTTTTTGTATAACTGTCGTCAATCCAGTATTACATAAATTTGTTCAATTCCTGCCTTCCCTTAAACCTCACCCCTCCAAAACATTATTTTGCATGCATTGTTCTTCTAGTTTCAATTTTTTATGTGATTTCTCTTACCTTTTCTAAATACCCCAGTTCCAGTTATTTTATCTCTTAAAATATTCATTACTTCAAATACAGTTGGTTTAGACTCTGAAATCCATTTTCTAGTAGTTGCTTTTATGTCAGCCACCATAATTAAACTTAACAAAGCCTTACTACGTCTAGGCAATTCAGATCCTGTATCCCAGCTCAAAAACAAATTTCCTTAGTTACACCCATTTGCTAGGCAATATATGTTTGACATAGTATTCTGTAGGGAATTTTTTTGTCTGCCATCTCATTACACCCCTCAAACATATGTTCCCAGTTACCTTTTTCTTCCCCTTCACACTTCCAACATTTGCCATTTACCTGGCGAAAAATTCTTTGGTCTGCTTTGGGTATACTTCCAAGCAAAACCCCCTATCCCTTTTTTTAACAGCAGCTTCAGTTCTAGATTCAGCTGAAAACTCTACCAGAGCAAATCTTCTACTTGGGGTTCTCTTATCCCTTTGCCTATACTCTGATATCAATCCCTGATGGGGAAGGCAGTCTCTAGCCTGCAGTCCAGATGTCTTTTTGGCCTTTTCCTATCTAGTTATTTGCTCCCAGTACTTTCGTTCCTGTGTCAGTTTTTTTTTCCAAGTAAATGCCAGCCCCATCTTGCCTGTTTTGTGTACCCCTAATTGCAGTCATTCCCATCGGCAAAAATCTCCTTTGTTCATTCTCGTGTTGGCTTAGTTTTTAATATTTTCTATGGCTGCTGTTATTCTCCTTAAGGATCTTCATCCAAAATCCACTCTATTTCTCTTCTGCATTTTCATAATCCCTTTCTGCTTGTGCTTTGCATAATTGTGTAGCTGTAAAATGTCCTTTCAAGTCAGTTAATCCTAAACTACTTTATTCTGTTGGAAGGATCAACTAATCACACTTGCCCCTTCCCGATAAAATCCTGTAACTTTTAATTAATCCCCAACTTCTAGTGTGTTTGATAAAAATATGCCTGACCTGTATATAAAATTAGAGAGACTAAAATATTTCATTGCTTTTATATTGCTATCCATAAACAAGAGCTTCAGTTTTTGTAGTATGCTGTTTAGTCTCTTCTCATATATTCTTAGCCACAAAAGCAGAATATTTTGTAACTCATTACTTCTAAATACTTCATTTTATTGTGTTCCCATAAATATGGGTATTACTGAACCAGTTTGTGTGGGCACAGTTTACAGCTATAGCCTTTGTTTAATCTTCATTAATTTTATGTCCTGAAAAAACGTGAAATGGTCTCGGAATGTTCTGCAACACTGAGATGTCCTTTTCTGGTTTACTGGGTGTAGAATAACTTCTGCAAATAAAGCTAACTTTTCTTGATTACTATACTGATTATGTCCTTGAATTTCTGACTCCCTTTCTTTTTGCCAGTGGCTGTAATATAACACAGATAACATAAGGGGGAAAATTACACGTCTCCCCGATTCCTCTGTTCAGACATAGCTGATTGGAGAGGTGCCCTCCTATTTTAACTTTTTCCTCAGATCCATCATATAGTCTCCTCGTTAACCTTGTTATTTTAGGGAATGCAGGTTCTTCCATTGCCCTACATGTAAAATTCCAGCTTTCTCTGCATCAAGACCCACCATCAGCAGTGGTATTTTCTTACATTCTGCTTCCTTCTGGATCATCATTGTTCTGTTAATGTTGACAAGTATCTCTAAGTCAGTCTACTTGCACCTTGTGCCACAGAGAGAAATGTTTGCCTCCTCTCCACAAAACTAAATTGATCCATCTTACAACCATTGTAGATTATAAACACTTTATAATCTGCAACCGTTATAGATTGTAAACACTTTCTAATCATAATTTAAAATTGAAATGGGCCTGTATGAAGCTGGATCCGATGGGCCTTTACCATCTTTCGGTATTACAACCATCTCAACTTTCTTCCAGGATGTTTTTGCTTCCCCTCCTTTTAAAATACTGTTTAACAGAACCTTCCAGGTCTTTATTACTTTCTAAGAATGTCAGGGCGGAACATAAATAAGGTTTCATCTGGTGCCATGTAATGTTAATGGTTATCACAAGACTAGTATATCAGATTGCAACCTCTTCTTAATTATGCAGCCTATTCCAATAACGGTTGTCACCACTGGTGAGCAAAGGTATCCAAAAGTAAAGAGCTGTAACAGATCACAGAATGTGCAATTGCATCAAAGCTACAAACGTTAGTCAGCATATCTGAAGCATGTGTATTTGTTTTCCGGCTGTATATATTTAAAGTTCGTGTGAAATATTCTGTAATTTTGTAATGTGGTCAGGAAGAGACTAGCATAACAGTAGCGTTACTTCTTAATGTATAGGAGGATTCGTATACTAGTAATTTGTTAGTAGTGATCATTTAGAAGTGTGCATATAAGGAATTTAAATAACTAGGAAATCTTGGATGAGGTGTAAAGTGAAATGGTGTTAATAGTGATGCAGTCATACTCTGTAGGGCTAGCCAAATGAATGAATCTGAGAATCATATTCTTGGACAGACTTGTTTTGCCTTGACAGGGAAGCTGTGGATTGGTGTGCTTTATCAATGACTAAGTTAGTGAATTTCATTCAGCCATATGGGCAGGAATGCGGAAGGTTTGGCAAACATTTATTTGGGAGAGACATGAGAAAGGCAAGGGGAAACAAGGTTGTCCAGCAAAGAGATGAATGGATAGCATGAGAGTAGACCTGTGACTCTCAAATAAGGTAGGAATGGCACTGAATTGACAGAGGTGACAACAGTTCATGTGACACTCCAACTCTATGTAGAAAAGTGGGTTGATGATGGTGACCAGATAAAACTGATGGTGCAGAAGGTGCTGTGACACCTTTGGTATCAAAGTGCTGAGGAATCATCATCTTAGTCGTAAGGCCTACCCAGCCCACCTCCAGAAACCTAGAGGGATGAGGTGACACACACACACTTCAATATGAGCCTTGGTAAAGACTGTCATCATGCTGTCCTAATATATGTGAGAGGAACTTTAAACAGATCTTGTGGACCTAAGAAAGGAGGGTAAAAGACAAAACATCTTGATAGCTTCTGAGGAGCAACTGCTGTAGACCTTTTTGAGAAGTAAGGTGGAATGGGTTCATATTACGTTGTCGAACGATCAAAACTTCGAAATGGCAGCATTTCGAAGCTTGTATTGTGGGGGCTGCAGCCCCCACACCCCCCGCTAAATATATATTCCAACTGCAAGATATACTACAGTGAGGAAAGGGCAAATATTCCAATCCTCACTGTACTGCGATCACACAATGCGATCTTCGAAATGCTGCCATTTTGAAGTTTTGATCATTTGAGTACGTTATCTTTTGATAACATAATAGAAACCCGTGTGGAATTACAATGGCATGCGTCAGGCCTGGTCCCAGTGAAATAATGGTGTTGGAAACTGTCATAAAGTCTCCATTCCGGAGACTTTTGTAGGGGGAGAGAGAACCACGCAAGTGTGGTCTGCTGTTTTAAATATTCTCTGTATTGCAGTTCTTCTGTTTTCATACCTCTCAACCTTTCATAGCAAGAAATATGGACAAAGCCTAAAATAATGGGGGAGGGGGGCAAAAGGCCAAACATAGGGACATATTCTAAATAGTGCTCTTGGAAACATAGAAGGTTACTAGAATAACAGTTTTTGTGTTAGCATGCATTTTCAAAATGATATAAAATCTAAAACTCAAATGTGAGTCATTATTTAGAGGCTGCAATTCTCAGTGATTGCCAGAAAACTATACATTTTATGAGGACCAGATCAAAATATGAAACATAAATTTGGACATTTGAGTGGTATGTCTCCCTTGTCTTTAGATGTAGATGGTAAAAGTCCTTTCAAATGACTTTTTCATGCTCCTGTAAAGACCATGGGTGGAAGGCTTTGCAAATGTCATGAGGCATCCAGATGCTCTAGCCACAGGCATACCTCACAAATCAGTGGTATCTTGTGGCCACACTGGGCGGACTTCTTGAAGCCCAATTGCTCATTAGTAAAGAGAGCAAAAATGAAAGAAAAAAAATACTATACAGTTACGCATTACAGAAATATGCAGAAAGCACAGACATTGTAATGAAAATAGACAACAAATTTGGAATAGGCCTAAACAGTCGACCAGAAGGAGGTCAGGAAAGAGAATATTTTCACTTTTATGGATGGAAAGAAAGATGAATGTAGAATAAAAAAAAAATGACAGCCAGTCCTGAAGAGAACTCAAAGAAAAGTAGGTTATTTTTTTCCAGTTATCTGTGAGTGTTGGAGAGCTTGTCTGGTTGCTAAACCAGATCTGAGAGTTACAGAGGAAGACGTGCATCTTGGGATGGGGAAGCACAAGAGTTTTGAGTAGCTGTAGTTGACCCAGGTCAGATCTGCCTAACAGCGACTTCCTATAAGTCGAAGTAGATGGATATGATAGTGCAAGGTCCTGGCTGGAAGAACAGAAGATGGCATCTCCTGCTAATTACCATTTGTAACAATTGTACTGATGGCATAGCCATTACATATTCAAAAACAATTTATGTTCATCATACTGATCACTGCTGCAGTAGCCTTAGCTGTATGGGTTGTATCTGACCAGCCAGCTTCCAGAGCTTCATGGCACCATCCACAAACCCAAATTATGAAACAGCTCAAGCTGAGCTGATGAAAATACAAGTTTGGGCATGATGCCCTCCAGAGCTTTACTGTCTCTGAAGAGTACGCTGTTCTGAAGCTTTTGGGTATCAACAGTTGGCTTGTGCTTGGCAGATAAGTCGCTATAGGGAAAAAAAAACTTCCATTTTCTTATATGTATAGATGTTTTATTACTTTCCTGTTCAGGAACGTAAGCTAGGGGTGTTGCAATAGACTGTCTTGAGATTGTAATGTACTTTTAAATGAAATAGTCAATGTTAATTAACTAAAAACATTTTCAAAAGAACTTTTATGGACTGGTAGTTTTACTGGCATTTTCTGCTCGTCTTCCCCAGGAGAAAGGCACCATTTTCAGCTTAAACATGGAACAGACTACCACTACCACTGTCCTCCTTTCTTCCAGCCACAAAAAAGTAAAAGTTAAGCAATCAGCCTGTGTCTTCACAGCAGGCAAGCAATTTGGCTCCGCTGCAGGTAGGTGATTTTTTTTTGCTATGGCCATTTGCTGTACCTCAGACCAATCATCTTTTACCCAGATACCTCTGGTGTAGTACCTACAGCTACTATGAATTGGGGGAGAGCCACTCTTAAGTCATTCCTGGGAGAGGTAACAGGGAAGGTTTCCATGTTGTATTAGAATACTGTGCCCATCACTGGGGAAACTTCATAACATAGTTGGCCCAATTTTTCTTGTCAAAAAGAAACAGAAAACCAAGCATATCTACTTCTCAAATTTCTTTAAATGGGAGTAGTTTACTGGGCCTGGCTAGGGGTTTAATTCAGGCTGTTAATTTGATGTTTCTTGCTTAAAAAAATCACTTTTGACATGTGCAGTTTTACATATGTATAAATGATCAACTATATTTAACTAGTTTAGTTGCAGACATTATACATCACTTATCTGTCCACTCGTCCGTCGAACATTACATAGCTCATTCAAATCCTGCCATCTTTTAAACTTCATTCCTCCTCCAAAACTTTATTCTGCATGTATGTTGTCAGAAGTCCCATTTTTTTCTATGTAGTTTGTTCCTACCCTTTTCTAAAGATCTTGTTTCCAGTTTTATTTCTCTTACTATATTCACTACTTCTAGTTCGGTTGGTTTAGACTTGATTTCCATTTTCTAGTAATTGCTGTTTTGGCAGCCACCATAATTAGACTCAGCAAGGCCGTAGGCAATTCTAACTCTGTATCATAGATGAAAAAAATAATTTCCTTGTTATATTCATTTGCTCACTCAGTATTGCCAATAGAGTAGACTGCATGTAATTATTAGTCTGCCAACTCATTTAGTCCCAAAAAGTAGGTTCCCCAATTACCTCTTTCTTCCCTCTCACACCTCCATGTTATCTACTGGAAGAAAAAGTCTCTGGAGTCTACTTGGGGCATAAAAAATATCTATCTAAGCAAAGATTCTAAATCTTTTAGATTTTGTTGCAAATTTGGGAGACATTCAATATATCCCCCATTGTTTCTTTGCAAACTGATTATCCAGTCTGTCTTCCCAATCCTTTGTAACCTCCTCTGATTTAATAGCAGCTTCTGTTCTCGATTCTACAAAAAAACTGCACATGTGCTCGTCTTTCACTTAGGATCCCTCAATTTCCTTCTTCTTGCCTATACTTTGCCCTCCCTCAATTTCCTTCTTCTTGCCTATACTTTGCCCTCCCTCAATTTCCTTCTTCTTGCCTATACTTTGCCCTCCCTATCAAGGATAGATATCAATCTCTCGCCTGCAGTCCAAATAAATTCTTGGTCTTTTCCCATTCTATTACCCCCCCCTCTAATTATTTGGTTCCAATACCTTGCTTCCCCTCCCATTTTTCTCCAATAGAGTCCACCCCCTTTTGCCTATTGTCTGCATCCTTAATTGCAGTCACCCTATTGTCATAATCTCCTTTCTCCATTCCCATGTTGGCTTAGTTCTATGAATACTTCCTGCTACCTTATGAATATAATAATCTGTATTTATTGCTATTCTCCTTAAGGATCTGCATCCAAAATCCCAGTCTCTCCTTGTTTCTTGAGCTTCGCCCCTCTTTTTCATCATCCCTTTCCACTTTGAATTATAGCTTTCTGCTTGTGCTATGTATAGGAGCCTTAACTGTGTAGGTTTGAAATACCCCTTCAAATTAGGTACTCCAAAGCCACCTTGTTCTGATGGAAGAATCAGCATATCCCACTTGACTCTTGTCTTCCCCTCCTAAAATCCTTTCGCTCTTTATTAATTGCTATCCACAACTTATCTGGTTGATAGTTTTATACACAGGTCAGGCATGTTTCTAAAAGGACTAAAGCATTTTCACTGCTTGTATCTTGCTGTCCATGAACCAGAGTTTCCAGTTTCTCAGTTTTTGTATTATCTTTTGTTTTGTCTCTTCCCACATGGCATTAGCTGCCAGAACAGAATCCATTTTAATCCATACTCCTACTTAATTTTATCATGTTTGCATAAATATGGATGTTGCTGAACCATTTCATGTATGGGTACATAGTTTACAGTTATTAACTTTGTTTTGGCTTCATTAATTTTGTATCCAAAAAAGACTTGAAATTGTCTCAAAATGTTCTAAAACACTGATGTATTATTTTCTGGTTTTATCAGGCTTAAAATATCATCTGCAAATACAGCTGTTTTTTCTGTACTACTGTGACAATTATATCCTTGAATTTTCAAGTTTCTTATTCTGTTTGCCAATGGTCTAAATATAGTGCAGATAACAAAGGAGAAAGAGGACACCCTTGCCTGGTTCCTCTGCTCAAACAGAAATAATCGGAGAGGAGCCCACCCATTTTGTTTCACCTCGGATCCCTCACATATCCTCCTAATCAACCTTATAATTTTATCCAGGAATGCAAATGCTTCTATTCCCCTGCTCATAAAATCCGAGCTTAATCTGTCGAATGCGATCTCTGCATCAAGACTCTCACCAGCAACTGTGGTATTTTCTTACATTCTGCTTCTGTCTGGATCACCATTGTTCTGTTAATGCTGTCACATGTATTCTTCACCTCCACAAAACCATATCGATCAATTTTGGCACCACTTTTGCTGTTCTTTTAGCCATTATAGATGCAAATGTTTTATAATCATGGTTCAAATTTTAAATGGGTTTATATGAAGCTGGATCTGATGCATCTTTTCCCTCTTTAGGTATTACAGCCACCACAATATTCTTCCAGGATGTTTGTGCTTCTCACCCTGTTAAAACCTTCCCGATCTTTAACTTTTTTCCCCTCCTAGCTTCCAAACTTTCACAGGAACACCATCTATTCCTGGGAACTTTCCTGTAGAGTTGTTGTACATCACCATTTTTATCTCCTTTCTTCTTAGCCTAACCTTGGTGTATTTAATTCTTCCATAAACATTTCTATTTATACCTTTTTCTTGATTTCCATATTTCTCAGATTTATACAGATTTTCATAGAATTTCCTAATATTTGTAATACCTGTACAGGATCTTTTGTTACCTTCCTTGTTATAGGCTCCCTAAGCTTGGAACAGCCCCTTTTTACTTTCTGTTAACTGAGTCGTTGCTCTAAAAGTTGTGCTCTAGAGTTCTCGAAAAACAGTTGCTTAACAGCAGTCTTTCTAAACTCGTGCATGTTAACAAGTTAATCCCTTAATTTCTGTTTAACATTCTGCAGTTTCTCCCTTTCTTGTGCTGTTTTCCCCCATATTCTGCAATACTTAACATTTGTCAGTCCCTCTAAATAATTCTTTTTACTTCTTAACCATATCTCTCTCTTTTTATTTCCACCCTATTTTTAAACTCCACTTTACTTTTATCTCATTCTCTAGCCAAATTTTCAGAAGAAATTTCTTTCTTCTGTAGTAACTTCTGAATAATTTCCACAACCCATTCCTTAAAATTCCTCCCTTTTCAACAGATAGGTGGGGAAAGCACCAGTGTCTCTCTTATTTTTGTTATTATTGACGTGATCTGACACTTATTGGATGTGTATCAAAACTTTCAATTAAATAAATGCACATGTTCCTGTGAAAATGTAAGTTCTATGTACCCTAGTCCAGTTTTTATATCCTGGAGAATATTACGTAAATTCACTCTGAACTCCTACTACAACTGAAATAACATCTTCCTTGTCAAATATTTTCATGAAATTCCTTCATAAATTTACTCTCCTTTTATTTTCCGTTCTGGTCCCCCCACCCCACCCTGACACATCTTCACTGATGCAAATCAAATTCCAGTCCCCACCTATAAGTAATATTCCCTGCTGAAAATGGATTATTTCTCCCAGAATTTTCTTAAGCTCCATTTTAGCAGTTTTAGGTGGAATATAAATAGATGCCAGTAGCCCCTTAGTACTACAAATCTACCATCATTATCTTTTTTTTTAATTATTCTTTTCTATCACTACTGGAGCTCCTCTTGCAATTAATACAAGTACTCCTCTTTTCCTTTGTCCCAGGTATTCCGCTGAATAACTGTCATGAAAACTTTTATCAAATTCACTTGTTCAGTTCTTTCCAAGTGTGTCTTCTGTACCATAGCTGTTTGCACTGTACATTATTTAGTATAGTTCACTTCTGTTTCTTTTTGTGTGTGTGTGTGTGTGTATATATATATATATATATATATATATATATATATATATATATATATATATATATATATATATATATACACAAGACCATTGACATTTAAAGTTAACATCAAAGGGGTCATTATGTTAAAATTTTATATTCACACCTTTTATTTGTAACAGCTTTGTGTTGCATGCACACTGTTTGGCAGGTTGCCCTTTTATACAGTTTTTTTTGGTCATATCCAGTTGATCCTATGTCACATCTTACAAAACCTTTTGTTTTATTGAAAAACCCTAAACATATACACACCCAAAACCTATTAACTTAATATTAACTACAAAATTATGTACAGCTTCAAATACTGAAGTTTTAATCTCCTAATAAGAACAATTGTCCCAAACTGACAGCCATGCTGAGAGACTTGGATTAACTTAACAGGAAGGTTATCTATGCTAAGACAAATGGTACATCCTGTGCTTCTGCTGCGTGCTGTTTTTGTCTTTATTGTTGTCCCAGAAAGGGAAAACACTTAAATGCTTTCAGAAATCATCTCCTAGTCATTGAAAGAAAGCTGTTGCAAAAAAGGTGTTCTGTTTTTATTGATCTACTTCAGATTTTCTCCATGGAGCCACGAGAACCAGATAAATAAGTAAATGCTTGTTGTGTCTCTGTACTTGGTGTAAGAAAACTTTGTTATATTCAATATTCTTTTCTATTTATTTGTTTTCTCTTGTTACTAAATCAAGCCAAGGCCCTTAATCTAGTCAACTCCCTATGCATGAATGAGAAAAAGCACACCAGTTTTTCTTGCATCATACTCTTTCTGACCAGGCATGATTTTTTTTTTTTTTAAACAGAGCAATGCCTACATTTCGTAAAACTGAACAATGAGAAGAAGCAAAGAACAGAAAAAAACAGGCATTACACTTGAAAAATAATAGAGAGAACTTTATTTCATCATTTCCACCTTGTTTGAATCTCACTCCTGCTTCTCAACATTCCCTGATTAATGGAATAAATTTACTCTTCTGCCAGGTGTACAGTGAATAGTTATTTTCCACAAATGCTCTACTGTCTCCCATTTTCAGTTCTTTGACCCCAGCATTGGAGCAGTGTCAGTTCTTGTCAGAATCCATGACAGCGGAAGTGCTGGTGCAGGAAACCCAGATAACTTGGAGCTGCCACCTCAAATGCTTAAGATTCCCAACACATAAAAAAAGACGACTCCTAAGTGAACTGGAGCAGAGGGATGTTGCCAAAAGTGTCAGATCATTTGGATGCAAAATAGCCACCACTGAAGTCTCTGTACTCACAGGTTCTAGACGTATCAGCTATGAAACTTCGGCCACAGAAGCAACTGGTATAGAATGCTAGCCAACCCAATCTGCAGTGAAACAGATTATGGGATGCCACCCATTTCAATCCTAGCCTTCAAAAATGCCACCATTTGATCCCAATCCATTTCAGATGTACTGTGTAAGGACCTGGTAAATATGAGAGCGGAAAGACAAATTTAGACAGCTGCCCTTGGTGGAGTGCATGATCCAGGTCTTTTTTGGAGAGTGATCAAAGCTCACAAATGGCTGTGTTCAGGAGGTTCACAGCACAGGATATGCAGAATGCATTGATATTAGTAGGGTGGGTGGATGCTGTGGATCCAGTCTGAAAATTGTTCTTGCTGAGATGGCACATGATTTATTTGAATTTCTCTTTCCTTCATCAATTTTCACTGACTTAAAGTCCTCTTGGCTAGTCAAACTGGAGCAATCTGAAAATAAAAGTTTACAAGTAACCATTTCACCTGGACACATCATTATTGCAATTCATTCCCTTAACTGATTAAAGCTATCTGATCTATGAGCCCATACTTACTTTAACATTACCTGTACAATACCCCCTCCAAAAATGTTATATCACCAGCCACATACAAAACTGATACCTTGAAGAACTGCACTTACTGAAACACTTTAGTTTTGTTTGGCTTTTTATTAAATACAAACATCTTAATTAACAGTGATCGATATACACTACATATTGCTGAACTTTGGAAACCAATCCTTAGAGATACCAGAAAAAAACATCTCATTGAAAATGTAGTTAAAATGGCCCTCTCTCTGTATCAATCCCATTACTCGCTCCTAATCTCATGCAGTCAAATGGAAAATATAAAAATATTCACAATTATGGAGTTTGGTTTATGTGGACAAAACATGCACATGCCTAACTTGATAGCTGTATACTTAAATTATAAACAGACTGCTAAATTAATACTTGTGTTTTACAGATGTGCAAGAGTCAACACACAGAATTTACCATACAGTGTGCACATTATGATTACCTGTACATTTCTGAAACCCCTATATTAAATTTTGTATTTTTCCTACATGCTAATTGCCTCTACAAATATATAATGCAGGGCTTTTCTCCTAGGGCCTCTGCTCACTTGGACTTTCCTAATAGTCACAGAAACTGAGGTGGGATATTATCTAGTGTTATTAGCCCTGAGTTTGAGTATAAGTAATTTGAGGATTGTGTCAATACAGACCAGTCTAAAGCATAACGAAAATAGAAGTGCTACTCATCACCTTCATTGGCAAAGGTAGCACCATCAAACTGAAGGAAAGGAAATTGTATGAGGTTGATGTTGAGGTGAATGAGCTGATGCACGTTTTTCCTGATTGGGGAGGGGGTTCTTACTTTTTGATATTGTTGCTTAAGCTTGTCTGTTAAAGTGTAATTTTCTAGGTCATAAAGCCTGGTTGTGCATCATCTGTCAGATATGCCAGCAGTAACAAATGTATCTCAATCTTGTGTAATATGATAAAAGGGATTCTCACTACACCTTTCTAAACATACTGGAAAATATTAAGATAGAACCAAACACCCTAATACTGGGTGATTTTTAACTACCCTGCCATTAACTGGGAAAACTACTCATGTCCCAACACCTTTGCGCAACGGTTCTTGGAATTCATAAATTCCAACGCCCTGGATGAACTAATCCATAGTCCCATCACGGGCTCCAATATCCTAGACCTGGTCATTACCAACATGGGAAATCAATGCTCCATACCTATGGTCACCCCCTCATTAGTCAGGTCTGACCATAAGCTAATCACCCTTAACATCCACATCCCACCCCCCAGTAAAGAAACCACCATAAAAAAACTTCTCCAAAGCCAACTTCATGCTACTCAAGTCAGAAGTGACAAACTTCATGACACCCATGCAGATGGAAACTGAAAGTTCAACTGCTGAATCCTACACTAAGGCACTGTACGAGTACATCCACTCATGCATGAATTGTGCCATCCCAAATGGAACCAAAATGCTCTCATCCAAAAAAAAAGGAAGCCAATCTGGTGGTCCCCTGCCATAAACAAACTTTACAACAAAAGGAAGAAACTTTTGCAGAAAAGAGGAAAATCCCAGGATGCAAAAAAACTCCCTTACTAGCCTCAGTAAGAAACTGAGATGCCTCATAAAATCCTCCAAAGCTAGTTACGAAAATAAAATTGCCAAAGATTCTAAAGACAACCACAAAGCATTCTATAACTAGGTCAGGAATTTAAATGGCAATGCTCAGATCTGCTCTGAGCTAAAACAGAATGGCATTAAATATACTGATCTGAAGGATATTGCCAATATCCTGGCAGTTTGATTCAGTGCCAACTTCACCCCCCTCTCACCCCCTAAATGGCCCATCTCAATACCGGAAGATTGCCAAATTCCAGTAATAACAGCCACACAGGTACAAAACGCACTCCCTAAAGCCAAGAATACAGCATCCATGGGACCAGATGACATCCTGGGCTGTGTACTACATGAACTACAATATGAACTGGCACCTCACCTAAGTGTCATGTTTAATCATAGCCTCACCTCAGGTTTCGTGCCCACTGAGTGGCACAGAGCTACAGTTATCCCAATCCACAAGTGGGGATCCACCTTGGATCCCAGAAACTACCGTCCCATCAGTCTGACAAGCCTTATCTGCAAGGCCATGGAGCGTATTATCATGGAACTTATAAACAAAGACATTGGCAACCTTCAAACACTGGACCCCACCCAGTTTGGGTTTGTGAAGGGCCGATCTTGTCTCCTGAACCTGATTGACTTCTTTGAATCAGTCTCCAGAGCCATGGATAAGGGTAAGGTGGTCCACACAGCCAATCTAGACCTTGCCAAGGCCTTTGACACCATCCCCCACTCTGGAATCATAGATAAACTTACTAAATTGGGCATTAATTCGTATGTCACCCAATGGGTTGCTAAATGGCTTACTGATAGAACCCACACTGTAAAAGTAGCAGACTCCAAATCCAGCTCCAGACAAGTGGAGTACCTCAGGGTTCAGTCCTGGGGCCGCTCTTGTTTGGCATCTACTTCTCTGAAGTACAGGTCAACACTAAGGGACTCTGGCTAACAAAGTTTGCAGATGACTGCAAACTGGGAGCCATTATTGAATCCCCAAATGATGTGGATACTCTACAAAAGGGCCTTACAGAAACAAGATGCTTAGTGCCAGAGCCATGGGCTCAAGCTCAATGCCAAGAAATGTATCGTTATCCCCTTTGGGGAAAAAAACATGTATCCATGAATTACCATACAGGTGGCAGTACACTAAACACAAAAAGTGTGATAAGAGACTTAGGGACAGAGGTCTCACCTTCGATAACCACATCGCCACAACAGCCAGGAAATCCTTCTATGTGGCACACCTCATCACGAAGGGCTTTTTATCCAGAAAAAAGGAGGTCATTGTCCCACTGTACTCATCCCTCAGACCCATTATAGAATACAACGCCCCATTTGGTATGTACCTCTTAAGACATCTGCAACAACTGGAAAGGCCTCAGAAATACCTCACTAAAAGAATCACAGGCTTAAAGCAGATGCCCTACGCTGACCGCCTTAAAAAACTCCAGCTATACTCTGTCGCATATAGTCTACTCAGAGGCGATCTCTGCTTAACATACAAGGCCATGTCAAACCCAGAGCTGTTGGACATGCTACACTTAAAGAAATCCCAATCCCTCAGAGCTACACGCTCCAGGGATCTAAACCTTGTCATCACAATAAACAAAACATGCTGGAGGGATAGGTTCCTGACCCAGAGACTCCCCAGACTCTGGAATAGATTGCCCATACATGTCAAGCAGAGTGCCTCTTTGGTCCTCTTCAAGAGGAACCTTGACGATTGGATAGGAGAAAGGAAATTCACCCCAGGGATCACGTCAGTCGCCCTGCTAGACAGGGGTCCAGGAAAGTAAATAATGTGGGAAGAAATAGCCAGGGAATTGTTATGGCTAGGCTTGTATAGGCCCTAGGGCTGATAGCCTAGTACCAACCTATGAATATTTTATTGCACACATTAGGAAGAAAGTTACAAAAATGTTTGGTATACAGATACATTTAATAAAAGGTAGCTTAAGCATATACACATTCAGTTGTAGAGAACAAACTTGTCCTGCATATAAAATAACAGCATCATCAAGCTGTGTTCTGTAGCACAGAATTAAAAGTAAAAGCATCATAAAGGTATAGAATACCCACTTACAACTAGTAACACACCAAGATGATTAAGAGGATTTTAGTTTTGTACACACGGTGCATTACAATCCTCTTCTTCCTAAAAGAGGTTCTGCAGTTAATGATTGGGAATGCATTCTAAAGAAAACATTTTTAGGCATGAAATGAAAGTAATCACCTGTGTATTACCATTTCTGAGGGCCTGTTTTAGCCACTTACTACTGAGAAATTGAAAGTAAAAGCTCCCAGGTTCTAGGAGTGTAATAGGATAGGAAGTCCATGCATCCAAAGCTTAGTGTGTGGCTTGGCACTGGTGTTTTAGATGGACTTCAGCAATGTAGAACCAGCGAACTATGAAGCTAGCTAGCTACCTGGGGTGGCACAACCATCCTCACTCCACCTAAAATACTATTTGTGTGTATAAACAGAAATATAAGGTCCAATGCATCATACAAGCTAGCCCATGGAGGAAGAACCCCTAAAATGATATGCTTCATACAAGTCTATGTATTAAAGTTATGCCAATGCAAGGTGCTGTTACAACTCCATCACAGCATAAGAAAAAGAGGTGGGGCAGCGATGTTTTCATTTACCCCTACCCCCACTACTTCAACATAAAAAATGTCCTCCACATTCAGTTCGAGTATTTACTTTGACAACTACAATATATGATTAATCCCAATGGTGCCAGCAACTTGCCACATACCCTGAAGTAGAGTTAGTGGGGATAAACTGTTTACTTCTGATTCAGTGTCATCTCCTCCCTCAGCATCACTTGTGTCTTGCAGTAAATGAGGTTACTTTCTTGTGCAAATACAAGCTTCTCCTAAAGACATGATAATTGCAATAGTATACAGCAAAATGAAAATCTGTTTCAGTTATCCCATGTAACAAACAGATTAGCCATAATCATTAAATGTGCTCACATCACTTCAGTTTCAGTCGGCATTTGTTCTACAGCACATGGTTTAAGGTAGAAAACAAAGGGGGTCTGTAATTTATTTTATATTTAACTGGGGGTGTCTGAGCTAAAAAGCTCTTTCTCAGCAGAAGCCTGGGGAGAAAAGCTCCACATAAAACAATTACAGCTACATTTAGACATGATCAGTATACACACAAATTACAATAGACATGTTTTTTTACAGTGGTATGCAGCACATCAACAGTTATATAGTGGAGAGAACAAACAAGAAAATATTAATTTAAAATTAAAGGTAAGTAATAGATTTGTAGTAGACAGCTGAAATTTGGAACACAGGTAGAATACATACATAGTACACAGGTACAGTACATATATTGTACATTAGCCAGTGTTTGAGAGTAAGAGTGAAAACTATTATAAAGTACTCTAGGCTTAGTATGTGTACCTTATCCACTTTCACTAGCCTGGGGAGCAGTCATTGTACTGCTAACTTTGCTTGAGATGTTGCCTAATGAGATTTTTAAAGGAGGCTTTGGACCATGTGTTTTGTATGCTAGTGGTGAGAGAGTTCTGTTTTCTAGCCACTGAACTACTATATAGTGTGTCTCCAAAGTTATTGTAGCTATTGGTGACTAGTAGCAGTTTGCCTGATGATCTAAGAGGCCTTTTGGCTGAGTGCTAGGCTTTTGAGGGCAGGACACTTATTGGGGAGATAATAGAATGACAGAGGCAGAGCTTATTGTAGGTTGGGCAGTTCAAGCCAATGGAGCCATCTCAAAGCAGTACAGTGATGAGTTCTATATGGGCAATTCTGTTACAGCAGGCTTCCATTTTGCTTAGTTCAGTTTTGTTGAGATTAGTCAGAATGGGAGATGCATAGAGTAGGGTGGATAGAAGTTGGAAACGAGCAATGGCTGATCTTGCGTTGTTGGTAAGAAATGGTTTGATATAGTAGAGTGATCCCAGTTTGGCATGTACTTTTTTAATAGTTAAGTTGAGATGCCTATCAAATTTTAGGTGGGAGTCTATGGTTATTCCCAATAGCTTAGCCTGTGCCACTGGAGTAGCATTTGTGGAGTAGATAGTGAATTGACTGTTATCAGTGTTTTTGTTAGAACTGGTTGTAATCATAAGCTGAGTTTTCTTTGGATTGAGGATAAATTGGGCTTTGGTAAGGTAGTTGTCAGAGAATGCTAGTTGAGTTGTTTGCAGGAAGGTGGGAATGTTTTGTGCAGCACAGATTAAGGTAAGTATCATCTGCATACTGAATGTTGTAGTAATGGTGAAGTACAGTAGCCTTTATCACATTCCATTTCCAAATGGATCTGGAGGACATTAAATATCAGTAGCTGCAGTCTAAGTAATTTCATACAAATGTTAGCATTTTCACTAGCTGTTTTTTGTTCGGGAGTTCTATGTAAACTCTGACATACCCAAACCAAGCACACGTGTTATTTCAAAGATACAAATGGAAAGCAATTCTATGGTTGAAGGTAACACAAAGAAAATAAGTTGTAAAATATTAAGCCTTGAAAAAAAATGGATTACTGTTTGGGCTGAAAAAATAGTGAAGCTCACTTTTTTTTAAGTCAAAGGCAGGAGTGGTACACAACGCACACACCCACTATAGTGCAGTCTCATCCATTACCAGTTCAATGCACAAACCTAAACATTTCCAGTTTGGGGGTTGGCATAATAGTGTTTACCTCACCGGTTCATAGATTAATACTAGGCTAACTGCCTTTCTGGGCCATTTTAAGCCTAGCCAATTACCCCATGTGAGAATCAAACCCAGCACCCTGTGTGTGTAAAGTAACTGCCTTAAACATTATGCCAACCTACCACCCCACACAGACAGAAGGTAAAATGTCTAATTCTTACTTTCAAGGGAAATCGGCTAGGCTTAAAATGTCCCACAACGGCAGCTAGCCTAGTACTTGCATATGAACAAACTGGAAAGAAAACATGACCAGTATTTTGAAATGGTGCAACAGATTAAATGCATTTCTTATGTATCTTTGTGTAAAATATGATCGATTACAAGAGCATAATGTAAGCTACAAAAAGTTGTAGATGTCATATAATGAGACTAGTATGAGCTTTGCTTTTGGGAAGAATAAAATTTCTATCTTGTGAGTTTCTAACCCTCTATGAAAAACATTAGGCAACACACGTACCCTTATTCTCAACTGGAATAATTTATTGTGGACAAAATGGCCAAGTTACAAGCGAATGAGATGAATATGATGCATGTTTTGGTGTGCAGCAATTAAAGTAATGCAGTTAGAAAATTGATCTGAGATCTACACAATGGAAGAGTAAGACTGGCTTCATGTGGCTGCTGTTAACGTAACACCAACATGGGTGTGCTTCAGATTTCCTGGACTGCAGATGTTCTGCTTCACAAAGCACAAACTGTGTGGTTTGGTAATACTACTTCAAAGAAGCAGGAACAAAGTCACACTTTCTGCTGCAGACCAATAGGAAATGCAGATTTATTTTTGAACTTTTCTGCCAATCGTAGACCTGTTTTTTCATAGATTAGTACTAAGCTAACTGCCCTTGTGGGCCATTTTAAGCCTAGCTAGGGTTGCCACCTTCGTTCACGGCTAAAACCGGAGCCACGCCACGCCCCTTGCGTCACCAGTAACCCCGCCCGCCCCACCCCCTCTCCCGCCAACATACCGCCCATTTTGTGATGTCACGACAGCATCACTCAACGGGAATGCCCTCTTTTTTCGCTCCCGCCGCCTGCTTTTGGTTGATTTGCTATGCTTTTCTGTAAGTAAAGCATAGTAAATCAGCCAATTTACAAACTCCGATAGTCTGTTTCCTTTTTGAAACAGAATACCGGAGTTTGTACAGTGTTTTCCGGACTACCGGAGAATCAGTTTGATTTCCTGATAGTCCGGAAAAAAAACGAAGGGGTGGCAAGCCTAAGCCTAGCCAATTATCCCTTGTGAGACTTAAACCCTGCACCTTGTGTTTGTAAGGCAAATACCTTAACCATTAGGCCACCCTCCCAACCAATCAATGCCTCATTCATTCCCTTATCACTGAGGGAGAAAACTGGCTTATGATGCCATTCATTTAGGTAGCCAGCAAGTATGCTTCAAGTTTTTCTGCCTTTTCCCATTGTGTACACCCATTAAGCAACTCAGGAATTGGACTGCACTGCTCCTCACTTTCACACAGGACTGACATCAGTAGGACTGTCCCACCTACAAAGAAGCAGCACCAGATGTGCACTGAGCACACGCCCATCCACCCTAACTGAATTGTCAAACACCCTAGCCACTGTCTGAACTCTGATCACTTGGGCTGAAATAGTGCTTTACCCATCTACATCACCAGTGCACTCTAGTTGTCTGGAAAAGGAGGCTTCTGAGTAGTAGAAATCTTAATAAACTTAGCAGGAGGGGCCCTTCTAGAATCTTCAGCAGCTGCATAACTAAAGAGATGTTTATTATCAAAGAAAGCATCCATCAATTTGGCTTTAATATCATCAGGCAAAGCCAAAAATAACACATCAACACAGAACCAAAGGCAACAGCTCAAAGATAGTCATTAGCTGCACCATAACTGCATTTAATAGCATGGCAAGCCATTTGAGAACTACTCAACAGAGAGAGGGCTGAAATCTTCCCCTCAGAATCAGGAAGGTCAGAAATAACCTGATAGGCTTGAAAAAGAAGAGTGAAGACATACCTGGTCATATGGGTCTGATAATTAATAGCATAGTTCTTGGAATTCATAAATTCCAATGCCCTGGATCAACTAATCCTTTTTCCCACCAGGGGTTCCAGTATCCTAGACCTGGTCATTACCAACATGGGAGAAGATGCTCCACACCAGTGGTCACCCCCTCATTGGTCTGGTTTAAACATAAACAAATCACCGTTGACATCCACATCCCACCCCCAGTAAGGAAACCTCCGTAAAAAATTTCTCCAAAGCCAACTTCATGCTACGCAAGTGACAAACTTCATGACACCCATGCAGATGGGAGCTGAAAGTTCGACTGCTGAATCCTACACTAAGGCACTGTACAAGCACATCCACTCGTGCATGAATTGTGTCATCCCAAATAGAACCAAGACGCTCCTCCAAAAAAAGGAAGCCAATCTGGTGGTCCCCTGCCATAAACAAAACTATACAACAAAAGAAAGAAACTGTTGCAGAAAAGAGGAAAATCCCAGGATGCTAAAAACTCCATTACCATCCTCAGTAAGAAGCTGAGATCCCTCATAAAATCCTCCAAAGCTAGTTACGAAAATAAAATTGCCAAAGACGACCACAACGCATTCTATAGTTATGTCAAGAATCTAAATGGCAATGCTCAGATATGCTCTGAGCTACAACAGAATGGCATTAAATATACTGATCCCAAGGATATTGCCAATATCCTGGCAGATCGATTTAGTGCCAACTTCATCCCCTAAAGGTCCCATCTCAATACCAAATGATTGCCAAATTCCGGTACGGCCACACAGGTAGAAACTGCACTCTCCAAAGCTAAGAATACAACATCCATGGGACCAGATGACATCCCGGGCTGTGTACTACATGAACTAGTACCTCACCTAACTGTCATGTTTAATCATAGTCTCACCTCCAGGCTTTGTACCCACAGTTACAGTTATCCCACTACACAAGGGGGAATCCACCTTGGATCCTGAGAACTACCGTCCCATCCGTCTGACGAGCCTGATCTGCAAGGGCATGGAACTTATAAACAAAGACATTGGCAACCTTCAAACACTGAACCCCACCCAGTTTGGGTTAATGAAGGGGCCAATCTCGTCTTCTGAACCTGTTTGACTTCTTCAAATCAGTCTCCAGAGATGTGGATGAGAGTAAGGCAGACCACACAGCCTTTCTAGACCTCGCCAAGGCCTTCAACGCCTTCCCCCACTCTGGAATCATAGATAAACTTACCAAGCTGGGCATAAATCCCTACGTCACTCGATGGGTTGCCAACTGGCTTACTGACAGAATCCAGACTGTAAAAGTAGCAGACTCTAAATCCAGCTCCAGACAAGTGGAGTACCACAGGGTTCAGAACTGGGACCACTGTTATTTGGCATCTACTTCTCTGAAGTCCAGGCCGACACTAAGGGACTCTGGCTAACAAAGTTCACAGATGACTGCAATCTGGGAGCCATTACTGAATCCTCAAATGATGTGGATATTCTACAAAAGGGCCTTACAGAAACAGATGCGTGGTACCAGAGCCATGGGCTCAAGCTTAATGCCAAGAAATGTATAGTTATCCCCTTTGGAAAAAACATGTACTTTAGACTTAGGGACACAGGTGGACAGTGGTCTCACCTTCGATAACCACATCGTCACAACAGTCAGAAAATCCTTCTATGTGGCACAAGTCATTACCAAAGGCTTTTCATTCAGAAAAAAGGGAGGTCGTCCCACTGTACTCGTCCCTCATTAAACCCATTATAGAGTACAACGCCCCGCTTGGTATGTGCCTCAAAAGACATCTGCAACAGCTAGAAAGGCTGCAGAAATACCTCACTAAAAGAATCACAGGCCTAAAGCAGATACCCTATGCTGACCATCTAAAAAAAACTCCAGCTATACTCTGTGGCATATCGTCTACTCAGAGGCAATCTCTGCTTAACATATAAGGCCATGTCAAACCCTGAGCTGTTGGACATGCTCCACTTAAAGAGATCCCAATCCCTCAGAACCACACACTCCTGGGATCTAAACCTTGTCATCACAATGAACAAAACAGACTGGAGGGATAGCTTCCTGACCCAGAGACTCCCCATACTCTGGAATAGACTGCCCATACATGTCAAAAAGAGCACCTCCTTGGCCATCTTCAAAAGGAACCTTGACGATTGGATGGGAGATAGAATTTCACCCGAGGGATCACGTCAGTCGCAATGCTAGACAGGGGTCCAGGGAAGTAAATATTGTGGGAAGAAATATCCAAGGAATTGTTATGGCTAGGCTTGTATATGCCCCAGGGCTGATAGCCTAGTACCAATCTATGAACCTACATGGCCCACCTCATAAGTAAGGGTATCTCATCCAGGGACAAAGAGGTCATAACATCCTTGTATTCCTCCCTTCTAAGGCCAATTATTAGTACAATGCCCTCCTTCAGCACGTACCTCGCAAAGCACATGCAGCAGCTGGACAGATCAGAGGTTCCTCACCAGGAGAATCCAGGGCCTCAAACATTTACCCTACACAGATAGGCTAAAAGCCCTGTCCCTCTACTCAGTTTCATACAGACTCCTTAGAGGTGACCTCTTGTCTGGCATACAAAGCAATCTCAGGCCCTGTCTTGATGGGACTGCTGCATATCCGCAAGTCAAGTAACACATATACACGACCTCAACCTTGTCTGTGATATCAATAGAACTTGTTGGCGGGACAGATTTGTGTACCAGAGACTCCCTGTCCATGTCAAGCAGATTTCCTCATTATCCCTTTTTAAGCACAACCTGGATGGGAAACAGAAAATACACCACTGGGATTCCACCTGTGTCCTTGCTGGACAGGGGACTTTGGGTGCTGACTTGGCTAAACTCTTGGCTAGACTTATAAGGGCCTCAGGGCCAATAGCTTAGTAACTTCCTATGAAAAGCCAGGGTAGCAGCAGTATACACCTTTTTGCCCAGCAGTTCCATGGTACTACTGTGCTTGTTAGAAGGAAATGGTTTAGTAGAGGTAACCGTTTGGACGGTTTGTCAGAAAAAATAAACACAACAGAGGGGTCAGCAAACGGACATTTGCAAAGAAAGTTACAATCATTAGGCACTTTATAAAAACCTACAGAATACACTCAGAGCACTGTGAAGACAGATAAAACTGCAACCAGTATTACACTTTATTTTACAAGTTAACAATTTAGCTCTTTCATCCCTGAAAATACAGAATTATTAACTGCATCTTAAGACATCTGTAGTTATACAGAAATCAGTCAAATCCCCCTCCCATAACGGTCAGTCAATAAAACACTTAGTGATACTACACCTAAAAGCATGTAAACATATTGTAGTACTTAAACATTCACTCACATTGTATTGTCTTTTTAAAAAACATATCACCATAAATAAATTATAAGAGAAATGTAACACACTCATTTGCTATTACAAGGGTTCATATGTAGATGTTAATGTATAATCCCCATACATGGCCATTTTAAAATACGTGCAACAAAACACCCAAAAAGTACGATTTCATTACCAAAATACCCAGCTTTAATGTTAATTAAAAGTGCTCTCTCTCATTTTAAAACACTCGCTATAGACACACTCTCATTAAGGCTGGAGAACATGGCATTCAGCTTCAACTGTCAAATCAACTTTTTTTTCAAGATGGTGTCAAAATCATCCCCCAAAATCTTGTCAATTACAAGAAAGCCACATTTCTTACACTTCAAGCATTGTAACCTCTCTTTATTCAATGCATTAGTGGACGACTTCTTGCCAATATCATAAACAGGAGCATTCAGACTGGCAGCAAAGAAGTTCTGAGGTAGGTAAGCCCTATGCCTTTAGTGCGGAACATATGTGTGATGTACAACATCCCTAAAATCCTAAGGCTTTGGTATACTGGCCAGACATTGGGCTATCCCAGGCAGGTAATCCTTTTAGTAAAGAATACTGCAAAACTGGTGTGGAAGGACATCAACACTTCAAAATAAAACAGCCTAAATATTCACAGAGATCGCCAAAAAGAGGAATAAACACTCAGGCCATGTTTCAAAGCCTACACAGATGAAACAGCATTTTGTAAGCTAGGTCCAGAAATGTAAAATCAAGTGCTTGCAAAAGTTAGACAACAAAATGCTCTGAACTTATTCAAGGGCACTAACTGATAATGTTTTAGAGATGAAAGCTAAATTTGTACTGTAAGTATAAACGGTTTCTTTATGCAAATCATCAATAAATCCCTTTTCTACATGGAGTTGGGGTGTCATGTCAGCTGTTGCCACCTCTCAAGATTCATTGCCATTCTCCCACCTTCTTTGACCATCATGCCTGACTGTCCCAGGTCTTTTTTCACACAGTCCATCAATCTGTTAGCTGGACACCCTTGTTTCCTATTGCCATCTTCCTGTCTGTCCTAAATCATCTTCATCAGATTGTCTTTTGATTTTCTACATATGCCCAAACCACTGAAGTCTGTTCCATTTGACATTCTCTGCATTTGGAGGTACTTTAGCTTCTCCTCTGATGTCCTCGTTTCTTTGTCTGTCCCACAGTGTGCAGCCTGCCACCCATCTCAGGGACTTCATCTGCTATACTTTACTGCCTAGTTTTCTGAACAATACAGTAGTGCTGGTCACACCACTGTTACTTTTCAGCTTCTCTGGCATTCTTTCATACACTACCCCTGCCACACTGTGCAAGTTGGCTGCAGCTCCTCTGATTCTAGCTTTGTCCTCCTTATTCAGACTTCCCATCTCCTCTGCCACCACTCCAGATTCTTGAAGCTAACTTGTTCCACTGTTTTCACCCATCTCAATTTCAGCTTCTGATTTTCCACATGCTGTAGTTACAACTGCCTTAATCTGTACTCAGTGTCATCCTATTCCCCAATCCTTTGCTTAAATTCTTGCTCCGTGTCTATCTGTAATGTCACATCATCTGCATAAAGCAACTTTGTTGCCCTGTCCCCTCTAACTTATTTGCAGATGTAGTCCCTCACCAGAATGAACAGCAGTGGGCTCAGAGCTGAACCCTGATGCATGCGCACCCACTCCCACTGGGAGCCACTGTGTGAGACTGAATACTATTTGTTCTTAAATCATTGGGTTTTTGTACATAGCCTACATTAATTCTACCAATGTTTCTGGGACTTTGAACCATAGCAGGACTGTCCAAATCAGTTTTCTTGGGATTTTGTCATATGCTTTCTCCAAGTCTAGGAATGCCCACTTGGACTCTCACCTCCAGCTTCTTCTCAACAATTTGTCTTACTGCAAACATAGAGTCAGACCTTGCTTATCTTGATCTGAATCGCTCATCTCCCATATTAAACAGTCACCCTCTCTAGAACTTTCATGTAATATGACAGGAGTTTGATACCTCTATACTGCCCACAGCTATGAATGTCTCCTTTGTTCTTGTACACTGGCACTAGTATGCTTATTATCCAGTTATCTGGGATAAGTCTCTCTCTGCACTGTTATGTGTACCTTCAAGATCCATTTCTACTCTATCTTACCCAACATCTTGATCATATCTGCTGTGACATTATCTGAGCCTGCTGCTTTCCTTGACTTCATTTTCCTTTGTGCTGTTCTTACTTCTTATATGGTGGGCTCCTCCTCCTCTTGTTTTGTAGGCTTTGTCTGGGCTGTACAGCTTCTATGGGGTTTTCTTCATTCATAAACTGCTGAAAGTACTCCTTCCATCTACCTCTTTCCTGTGGGCTGGTAAGCAAATTGTTATTGGCATCCTTTATGGAATATACCTGACTAGCTTCTTTATCTTTCTTTGCCCTGAAAGCTGATATACTTTCTTTGTGCCATCTACTGAATCTCTTTTCAGAAGCTGGTAGAGTGCCTCTAATGCCTTTGTTCTTTGCTATTGCAGCTCCCCTCTTCATCTCTTTGTATGTCAACCAGTATTCCTTCTTAGCTTGGTCTGTCTTTTCTATTTCCTGCAGTACTACTTTCTTTTGATGACGTCCTGGACTTCTGCATTCCACGACCAGCTTTCCATATGTACCTTATTTCCATACTTGACTCTGCCTCATACTTGTCCTGCAGTTCTTCCATACTTCCTCATCTTGAACTCTTCCTAATGAACTAGATCCCTGAATAATTCCTTGAAATCTTGTACTTCCTCTCCAGTCGACTTCCATGTCCTCAGCCTGGTCTCTATTGACCTTAAAACCTTCTCTGACCACTGTTTGCAGCTGATAGAGGCAACCATGTGGTTTATGCTTTGGGCTGATTGTTTTATTGGGCATTGCTTTACAATCTTTGATTCTACCCCAGTACTCTTTCCTGTGGCTATGCGAGTCTCATGCTAGCCTGTTTTGTATATGATTTTGTGACTGTCTCCCTTGCTGAACCATGTGTTTGCCACCACCAAGCCATTTGCCAGTAGAAGTCTAGAATAACCCACCTTCTTTATTCTTGTTGCCTCACTCGTGAATCAAGGCAGTCCTCGCATCATGTTCTATCTGTCCCAATAAATTCAGGTCACCCTATTGACAACTATTCATGGTGTCCTGCATTATCCAGTAGGTCCTGCAACTGTTGTCTAAATGCACTCTTCCTCACTATCCCAACCATGCTGTAAGGAATAGGGAGAGATTATGAACAGTGCTCTATCTTTACATTGTCTTCTGATTGCCATAGTCTGTCACACATTTTGATGACATCCCTTACAATCTTCTAAATCCCCTCACCATTTCTAGTTTGTCTTCCTCCTGTGTAGTAGACTCTGGCTTCTAAGCCACATGGCTTTGCTGCACAAAACCCTTCTATTTATTTCTCCTGGATGCATAGGATGTCCAGTCTCCTCACTACCAAGTCATGCCCCGTCAATAAATCTACATTGAGTGCAGCAATTCTTAATTCGTGTGTTGCAGATTGGTTTTGCATCCAGCTTTCGCTCAATACTGCTATCCCAGTAACCCACGCTGGGCAACGGGACAGCTAGTAGCTTATTAACACAGGGATACTGGGTTTTATTATGGGTACACAGCCAGTAGGGGCACATACACCCCTTCCACAATGGCAGGAGTCCCTGGTCTAGATCAGGTCCTCAAACCACTTACCTCCAGTAAGTACTCCTGCTCATTTGATAATATTCAACATAATGGAAGCATCTGGAGCCAGTCTTTACACCTTCAAGTCACTGGCCATGACACGGCTGTCAGTCTGTGACCCATTTCCGGCTGTTATGTAGCACAGTCAGTACCCACAGCAGTTGGTCTTTACAACTTTCCCCCATCGGGCACCATCTAGACACTGTGCTGCTGCCCACAGCTCCATTCTTGGACGACTTTGAGGTGGAAATTGGGTGTTTTTTTACAAGGTGGGAAGAACCCCCACAGGAACCCAGGGAGAACATGCAAACTTCATAAAGGCACCAAATAGAAGTTAGGCTTGAACCTTGCACCTTGTGCATGTGAGACAAAGACCTTCCAGGTGGTTTGTTCCTTTATGCAAAACCTTTTACCAATTCTAAATGTTGTAAATTAGTGCACACTTCTTAAATGTATTTCCAATTAATTGCAAAATGAAACTGTTTTATAAACTCAAGAAATGTATCATTGCCATTGACAACAGTAAGCCCAAAAGTATCCTTTCTTTTGTTTGTATGTCAATCTATGTATAACTGTAATATTATAAAGCACTGCTGAGCCCAGAGCATGGCCAAAAAGCTTACACCAACCAATTCAATTACCTGGTTAAACTGAAACAAGTCTCTTTTCTCCTAGCCTGAAGGAACAAGTTTTCTCTACTTCTGCCACCTATTTAGTTAAAAAAAAAAAATAGCAGATTCAGTGGACAAAGTTATTAAAAACAACATTAGTCCTTTGGGGAACAGAGCTAGGTTAGAATTTGGGATCAAACATTTGATACAGACACAAACACTGGTGCTGAAAAAGGCTTTGGCAAGAAAAAAGTATCTCATTTCCATAAGGTGGATAGATTTACTGTTTGGTGTTCTTTCCATTTCAGACAATGAAGACTCTTGTCAAGTCTTCAGGCTCTCCTCCACAGTATATTCATTTCAATGATACCATTATGCAATTGCTTCTCTTTTTTTCTCTGTGAGAGTCCCCCTATTCTGCAATAATTTAATATTGGTCACTCAGTCCCTCTAATTATTGTTACTTAACTATATCTCTCCATTTTATTTCCACCCTATTTTTAAACTCCACTTTAATTTCATCCCACTCCCTAGATATAGTTGCTGATGAAATTCCTATCTTTTTAAATAACTCCTGAATAATTTGTCTTATCTTTTCAACAGATAGGTGGGAAAGCACCATTGTCATTTCATAACTGTGTTTTTAGTTATTGGTGCATGATCTGAAATAATTGTATGGGTATCAAAACTTTCATGCACATGTTCCTGTGAAATAGCCTAACCCAGCTTTTGAGTCTTGAGGAATATGTAAATTCATTCTGAACTTCTACAACTGAATTACATATTCCACACCAAATATTTTCATAAATTTCTTTTAAACTCTACCCTCCTTTGCTATATTTTACCTTCCGCCCCCCCCCGACACATAATCACTACTGCAAATCAAATTTCAATCCCCACCTAATATTTCCTGATGAAAACTGATTTTTCCCAGAATTTTGTTGTGCTCCATTATAGCAGTTTTAGATGCAATACATCCTGTTCTGCTTTAATCTTTTTTGGGCCCAAAGTAATTCCTATTACTTAACCGTATCTCTCATTTCTACTCCTTCCTTTCCATTTTATCCCATACACTAGCTATGACTTCTGAAGATAACTCAATTTCCACTACCCATTCCTTAAATTCATTGTTTAAAAGGTAGGTGGTAAAGCACCAGTGCCTCATTCTACTTCATTTCCCTGCATTTTTATCTTAGTATTTAATGGTGCATAATCTGAAATAGTTGTTGGATGTATCAAAGCTTTCAATTAAATGCAAATGTTCTTGAGAAACAGCCACATTATTGTACCTTGGGGAACAATATGTAAATTCTCTGAGATAATTCACATTTTCCATACCAAATATTTTCATGAATTTCTTCAGAAATTTACTCTCGTGACATTTTTCCCTTCTAGGTCTCCCAATTCATCCTCACTATTGCAAATACAGTTCCAGTCTCAAAACTCCATAATAGCAGTTTTTGTGGAATATTTTGATACAAGGTCAGTTAGGGGGATATATGAGGGATCAGAGGCAAAACTTAAAATGGGAGGGTTCAGGTCTGATAAATTGTCTGAACAGAGGAACCAGGCAGGGGTGTCCTCTTTTTCCTTGGTAGCTGCATTATACTTAGAAACACTGAAAAGGAAATATAATTTGCAATCAAGGAACGTTGGCAATATTATTTTAACCAGTAAAGGACCTCAGGATTGTAGAGCATTCTGAGACTGTTCAAATCTTTTTCGAATATAAAATTAAAGATGACAAAATACCCACATGAATAGTCTCAGCAATCCCCATATTTACAGGGATATGATAAAATGAAGCATTTAAGAGTATGGGTTAAAAAGGATTTTGTGGGAAAAGATTATCTGGAACTAGAAACTCTTGTTTATGGATAGAACAATACAAACAGTGAAAATGTTTTAGTCCCTTTTGTTTTATACACTGGTCAGGCATATTTTATCAAGAGAAGTTGTGGACAGTAATAACATAGCTGTGCTGTAAAACAAAGTGTTATCAGTACACATGTTAAATTCACATCCCTTCCCCCATCAGTGTGACATTCAAGCTGGTCCTGCTCTTAGTAGCCCTCATAATAATATAACCCTTATATACTTTAAATAAAATTTATAATGATCTGGTACTTCTTATTTAACCAGATTATTAAGTCTGTGATTTTATCCAAGACAATATACTACATGACTGGAAATATAACAACCTTAGCCCATTTGACAATCAAAACATATACACACTTTGCATTTAAAAAAAATCATATTCTATTTTCATAACCTGTTAACAAAGATAACTTTAATTCTTCTAGACTTCTTCAGGTCTGCGTACAAGAACCTTAAAAACTATCTATAAAAATATATATATTAGTATCATTATTACACATAATTTTGAATAAAGTGGAAAAGAGAGCCAGAAAAAATGTATGATGATGGAAACAAAATATACACAAATTACAACTGTTTTAAAACCAATTGGTAGAATAAAATT
Source organism: Protopterus annectens (assembly GCF_019279795.1). Classification (NCBI taxonomy): domain Eukaryota; kingdom Metazoa; phylum Chordata; order Ceratodontiformes; family Protopteridae; genus Protopterus; species Protopterus annectens. Next base: position 71,193,688 of record NC_056748.1, on the reverse strand, counting down.
AGTCATATAAACAATGTGGCAATTTTCTAAGTTCCAGTGCACTTTTAATTGAACAGTAGTAGTTTAGTTCAGCTTTAATTGCCACAGGAGTTCATGTTTCTCCAGAATATGTGGGATGTCTCCTTCAAGATCACCCATGTCTATTCGCTCCAGGATCTGGAACTTAAAACCTGTGTCTCTTTTATTAAAAGAGAGGTGTTTGGCTAGTACATTATTTTTACATCCAGAGCAAATTTCTGACAGACGACATGAAATCCTACGCTTGAGTTTATTTACAGTCTTACCCACATAGAAGACACAGTGCAATGAATGTGATGCAATGTAAATTACTTTTGTAGTGTTACACTCGCCCCCTGCACTGGTCTTAATGACTTTCTTTGACTCTTTAAATAAGGGCAATAAAAACTATCACCTTGCTGTATAAATATACAAAATGTACAATTAGTTTCACATCTTTTAGTGTTTCTCTCATATGGTTGTTGTTGAGTCTTTCGGTTTTTCCTGGTTAGGGGTCGCCACAGCGGAACTCTGGTCCACTAATGATTGGTAGTTGATTTTTACATGCCGAGTTACCAGCCCTGATGCACAACCTTCAACAAAGATACACCCATTCACGCAGAAGACGCTCTAGCTGAGAATCTAACCAGACAGCGTCTTACTGTGAGGCGACAACGCTACTGCAGCACCATGACCACGGGTGTTTCTCTCATATGGTCTAGGTTTAAATTCAACTAAACTTCTAATGTTCCTGGCCTTCCTGTAAACAAAGGATGGTGCTTCACCTAAGATGTTAATCAGAAAAGGGTTTCCTGTGACAATGTCCCAGTTTTCTTCAGTAACATTTTTAATACTGTGATAATCCAAAGTGTATGTCAGGATGCAGCTATTTTTGCATTTGTTATAACCTGTGGAATTTCTTAACATTCTCCTACTGGGGCAGTTGAGTGAAGGTGCTTCAGTCCTTTTCAGTTCTATAATGGGTTCCAGGATGTTTTTTTAACATCTGACTTTCATAGCCTCACATTAGAAAATCATTCCCTAAGTTGTTCAGGTTTCTCAAAAAATGGTTCCATCTCTGTGGTAATTCTAGCTAAGCTATAGCCTTGGGACTTCACTACATTATACTTGTTTTTTGTAGGATGTAGACTTTTACTGTGGAGCAATAAGTTGACAGTCATCGGTTTTCTGAATATATCAGTGGTGATTTTGTTATTGCTGGTGTCCTTGGAAATCTGCATATCTAAGAAAGTGGTTAAGTATAGCTATGGGAAGAGGTAAACTCCAGGAAAGGGGTTGTTTGATTGAGGTAAGTGATAAAATCTCCAAGCTGCAAGGTGTCACCTTCCCACACAATAAAATGTAAATAGCATGGGATATGCTGCATGTAGTCTGTGTTGTTTAACACAAAGTCCTCCTCCCACTTGCTCAGGGCTGTTAGCTATGCTGGGAGCCATGGCAGCTCCCAGTGCTGTACAAGTTTTTTGTTTGTAGTGTTTGCCATTGAAAGTAAAGAAATTGAATTAAAAACAAACACACCCAAACATACTGGGGGGGCTACACCCCCTAACTAAATATACCAACTCCAAGATTGCTCTACATTGGGGACAGGGCAAATCCCCAATAACGGCCACATGAATTCTTTCCCCCAAGGAAAGAATTAGATGGTGTGGCCATTCGCTACTGTAAGCTTTCAACGCTTAGGTGTCAATGATTACGCATTCAGCAACCTAAACTGTTTACAATTCAATAGGAACCCAACAAAAAGGTGTTATACATAAAAGGTGGGAATAACTTTTTAATGCAATGATGCTTTTTGTAATGTCCAAGTGTTAATCTTACAGATGACTACAAAAAAAAAAAATAGCACAATGAACTATATTAAAAAATGTAAAGTGCAAATAGTTGTTAAAGGAGGCACATTTAGAACTGAACATGTGAATTTGACAGAGAGATTTCAGGATGGTTATTCAGTGGAATACCTGGGACAGAGGAAAAAAATACTTGTATTAATTGCAAGAGGAGCTGCAATGGTAGTAGTAGAAGAGGATATAAAAAAAAGATAATGGCAGATCTGTAGTGCTGAGTGGCTACTGGCAAGGGAGAAGGATTACACTGGCATGGTAGGAGCAAGCTACTATGGAAAAATGGGAATGGTAGGAACAATACATACAGGAGAGGAATGAGGTTTAAAAGAAGCAGGACTTAAATGAGCTATGTAATGTTTGACTGAAAACAATTGGATAGATAAGTGTTATATAATGTTTGCAGCTGGGAGTGTGTCAGTATGGTTTATGATGTAAAATGCTTGCAACTAGGATTGTGTCAGTGTGTGGTTTATTTTCATTTATATAAATGTATGATTGCTTATGTCATAGCTGATGGTATAATGAAGATATTTCTTGTTTAAAAAGGGGGGCAGGCTTTGAATAATTTATGCAATGCTGCTTGGGTTATATGATATATAGCAATATATGTGAAACAATGTTTATTAATTTTAACTTAATTCAGTTTGATTACTTTTATACAAGTGTAAATGTGCCTATGCCACAAGTGATAATTCAATAAAGGTGTTAAAAAAGGATTACACTGGAATGTATTTATACTCCACCTAAAACTGCTATAGTGGAGCTTAAATTCTGGGGGAAATCAATTTTCAGCAAGGAATATTACTTATAGGTGAGTACTGGAATGTGATTTCCAATAGTGAAAATATGTCTGGGGGGCCCAGGAGGAGAATAGATTTTTTAAGACATTTTCAGTAAAAGTAGTACAGAGAGAATTTACATATTCCCAAGATCTAAAAACTGGGATAGGGCTAGACAGAATTTACATCACAGGAATATATCCATTTAATTGAAGGTCAAATGAGACACTGGCACTTTCCCACCTATTTGCTGAAAAGAGGGGAATTTAAGAAATGGGTATTGGAGATTATTCAGGAGCTATTAGAAATGATAGAATTCTTCTGAAAATATAGCTAGGGAGTGGGATAAAATTAAGCTGGAGTTTAAAAATAGGGTGGAAATAAAAGAAATGGAGATATGATTATTAACAAATTATTTAGAGGGGCTGACAAATAGTATTGCAGAATAGGGGGAATCTCACAGAACAAGAGGAAAATCAACTGCAGAATGCTAAGCAGAAAATAAGGGATTACCTTGATATGCTTGAGTTTAGAAAGACTGGTGTTAAGCAACTGTTTTTTGATAACAGAAGAGGACCAAAACTTTTAGTACAATGACTTAGACAACAAAAAGTAGAAGGGCTGTCACCAAGCTTATGGAGCCTATAACAATGAAGGTAGCATGAGATGCTGTAGAGGTATTAGAAATATTTCAGAAATTCTGCGAGTCTGTATAAATCAGAGAAATATGGAAATGAAAAAAGATACAAATGGAAATGTTTATGGAATGCCAAGGTTAGAGGTAGATGAGGCTCAATTACTAACGGTTAGGATACGAGGAGATGAGATAAAACTTGTGATGTATAACCACAGTCCCCAGGACTAGATGATATTTCTGTGGAACTCTGGAAGCTAGGAGGAAAGATCTGGAAGATTTTGTTTAACACCATCTTCAGAGGAAGAGACGTACCAACATCCTGGAAGAAAGCAGTGGTAATACCTAAAGAGGGAAGATCCAGCTTCATACATCCCCATTTCAATACTCAACCATGATTACGAAGTGTTCATATCTATAATGGCTAAAAGAAAGACAAAAGTAATACCAAAACTGATGGATCTCAATGTGGTTTTGTGGAGGGAAGGCAAACATTTGACAGCATTAACACAACACTGATGATCAAGAGGGAAGCAGCATGTAAGAAAATACCATTGGTGTTGGTGAGTCTTGATGCAGAGAAAGCATTTGACACAGTAAGCTGAGACTTTATGAGCAGGGCAGTGGAAGTATTTGCATTTCTAGAAACAATAATGTTGGGAGGGTGGCCTAATGGTCAAGGTGTTTGCTTTACAAACACAAGGTGCAGGGTTTGAGTCTCACAAGGGATAATTGTCTAGGCTAAAAATGGCTTGCAAGGGCAGTTAGCTTAGTACTAACCTATGAATAAGGTTGATTAGGAGGATATATACTGAGGGATCGGAGGTGAGAACTAAAGTGGGTGGGGTCCTCTCTGAGAATTTCTGCTTGAGCAGAGGAATCAGGCAGAGATGTCCTCTTTCCCTTTTTGTTATTTGCTTTATATTTAGAACCACTGGCAAAGAAAATAAGGGACTTAGAAATTTAAGGATATAATTGGTATGGTAGTCAAGAAAAGCTGGCTCTATTTGCAGATATTTTATACCTGACAAAACCGGAGAGAGACATTACAGTGTTGTAGAACATTTTGAGACAGTTTAAAATCTTTTGAGGATACAAAATTAATGAAGCTAAAACAAAGGCAATAGCAGTCAATTATGTACCCACACATGAACTGGTTCAGCAATATCCATATTTATGGGGACATGATAAAATTAAGTATTTAAGAGTATGAATTAAAGTGATTTTGGTGTGGTAGCTAAGGATATGAGGGAAAGAGACTAAACAAAAAATATAAAAACCGAGAAAATAGAAGCTTTGTTATTTGGATAGTAACATACAAGCAGTCACAATTTATCAATTAGAGAAGTTATGGCCAGCAATTAATAAAGAGCTGAAGGACTTTATCTGGGAGGGAAAGATGGCAAGAGTCAAGTGGGATAAGATGATTCTTCCAGTAGAACAGGACAGACTGGGATTACCCACTTTGACAGGGGATGCCAGAGCTACACAGTTAAGACTCCTACCCATAGCATAAGCAGACAACTATAATTCAAAGTGGAAATGGATGATTATAAAATGGGGTGAGCTCAAGACACAAGGAAAGACTAGGATTTTGGATGCAGGCATTTAAGGAGAAGAATAATCATACAAAATGTTATATCCATAAACTAGTAGAAAGTATTCTAAGAACTAAGACAGCACAGGAAAGGAGATTCTGCCGCTAGGGATGACTGCAATTAGGAATATACAATAAGGGATGGAATTTACTGGAGAAAACTGGCATAGGAACCAATGTATTGGGAGCAAATAACTAGAGAGGGAAAGGTAACAGAATGGGAAGAGGCCAAGAATTTATTTGGACTGCAGGTTAGTGATTGCCCTCCCTATCAAGGATTGATATCAGAATATAGGCAAAGAGAAAGAAACAGGAGGGTCCCAAATGAAAGACCAGCACTAATAGAGTTTTTAGTAGAATCTAGAACAGAAGCTGCAATTAAAGGAATAATTAGAGCATATAAAATATTGCATAGCTTTAAGAATCAGAGGAGGTTAGAAGCAATTGAGAAGAGAGATTGGATAAGCAATTCACAAAGAAACAATGAGAAGATATATGGTAGTCTCACAAATATCCAACAAAATCTAAATGATTTAGGATTTTTATTTAGAAATGCTTATATAGATATTTTTATACCCCAAGTAGACAGCAAATGTAGGCAGTATTACAGGGAAGAAAGTGGTACTTGGGAACATTTTTTGACAGTGCAGTGGGTTGGCAGACTTTAAGGATTCGCTGAAGGATGCAGTGTTGGAGATGCTGGGTGTGCATATCGGTATACCAATGGAGATGATTTTTCTGAGCTATGATACAGAATCAGAATTGCCTAGACATTGTGTAAGGCCTTGCTGTGTCTAATTATGGTGGCTGCCAAAATAAGCTAGAAAATGGAAATCAAAATTTAAACCAACTATATTAGAAGTAGTGAATATAGTAAGAGATAAAACAACCGGAATTGAGATCTTTAGAAAATGGTAGAAGCAAACTACATAGGAAAAATGTGAATTGTGGGAACAATACACAGGGAAGGAATGAGGTTTAAAAGAAAGCAGGACTTAAATGAGCTATGTGATGTTTGACTGTAAATGATTGGGTAGATTATAAGTGATGTATAATGATGATTGCAACTGGGAGTGTCAGTATGGTTTGTGATGCAAAATGCTTGCAATTGGGACATTTATATAAATGTATGATTGCTTATGACATGATTACGATGTTTGTTTAAAAAAAGGGGCAAATTGAATTTGTGTAACATTGATTAGGTTATAGGATATGTACCAATATATGTGAAGTATGTTTGTTAATGTTAATTTATTATAGTTTGATCACTTATGTATAAATGTAAATTTGAATGTCACAAGTGATATAATTCAACAAAGGTGTTTAAAAACACATGATAAATGTGATATACAATGCAATTGTGAACACTTTTTATATAAAATGTTTGTCTATGACTTGATAATTCAATAAACGTGTTAAAAAAAAAGATTGCTTGCACCTTAAGACAGCTTATCTCCATGGAGAAGTACTCAGCAATTATTCTTTGTCAGCTTCATTTAACAGAATGTATAGCCTTCAGTTAGAGACCAACTCCCGCTAAACATTTTGGGGAGGGGAACAAGCCAATAGCATTCTCATGGCTTTCACCATTTTGTCTCGCATTTAAAGCTCACTTGTTTATTTAAAAAGAAAACACTTCTATAACATAAGTGAAGGACATCAATCTATACATTCACTCCTATGAAAGTAAGAGAAAACAGAATCAGTGCAGACCCAAGATCACAGCATATTAAACTTGTTTTTGTCCAGCCATTCCTAAACTGTAAAAGCTACATTTCTTGCATCTAAAAAAGTACTTGTGTACTTTATGCCGTCACTGAAAATAAATTTTCCCAACTACACAAAACTAATATATACTCAATTGCATATCATATTGGGAGTATATCAGATATCTGGAAGAAAGCATTTGTTATCCCTCTTCATAAAGGTGGCAACAACTTGGACATCTTAAACTTCCATCCTATCGCCATTCTTTCCCCATTTCTAAATTAGAATGGTGTATCCATACACAGCTAATAAGTCATGTAGTAAAACACCAAATGCTTTCCCCTCACTCAACATGGCTTTTTGCCAGGACATACCACCAACATTGCCTTCATTTCCTTCTCAGACAGCAAATAGAGCTCATGATGCTGGCTCCATAGGTATCTGCACTTTCTTGATTTATCAAAGGCATTTGACAAGTTTCCTACTGCTTATAAACTCTCTAACCTCAGCCTATCTCCCCCACCCTACAATGGTTTACCAACTATCTCAGCAATAGGCAGCAATCTACCATATGGCAGCACTCTTCCTCCCCTTTCATTACTACTAACACAGGTGTTCCCCAAGGTTCAATTCTGGGTCCCCTCCTTTTCAGTATATTTGTCAATAACTTTCATAATACTCTTACCCACAGTACTGTCATCCAATATGCAGATGGCTCAATCATCTGCTCCTCAGAATCTGTCACTGAATTACAGCATCTTATCCAAGAAGCATTTAATGTCTCACAACCACCTCACCCTTAACCTCAATAAAACAAAACTGTTATTTACCCCCACAAAATCTAGCCCTGTTGACAAGTCTCTATTTACTGTTCGTTCCCACAGCAATATCATTGAAATTGTTCCTAGTACCAAATTGCTAGGTGTCATCATTGATGACAAATTAACTTTTGACCATCACATCCACAGCAACAACAAAAAAAAAAAATCAAAAGCTGAGTGCCCTATATAGGCACAACTATTTCCTCAGTCTCTCTGCTAAAAAGGCCTTGGCTTCATTATTCCTACTTCCAGTTCTTCTATATGGTGCCACCAACCTACAAGCCTCCTTAAAAAATAAGCCTGACTCTTGCTATAACAAAGTCACTAAATTTGCTACAAATGAAAACTATTCTACCCACCACTGCTTCTCTCTGCACCAACTAAATTGGCTAGAATCCCCCCACCATCTTACTTATCTACAGTTAACTACAGCCCACAAGATAATCTTCCAACCAGAAAGCTGCTCTTCCCTCTCATCCACACTGACCATATACCACCCCAAATGCCACCTCAGATCTGAAAACAAAATGTCTGTCAAGAAACCCAAACTCTCAGCTGGCCAAATGCTGTACTCTCATGCTGTCTCCAAGTTATGGAATAATCTTCCTCCTTCACGCAGGACAATCAGTAATCCTGCTTCCTTTAAAAAAAAAAAAAAAAAAAAAACTCAAATTACATGTTTTCACTCACTGGCTATGCTCCTGTACCCCACCAAATAACCCCAACACCTGACTTCCCACACTGGAACCTCAACCCCTACCAATCTTTTAAAAACATTACCCTCTTCTTCTCTGTACCATTCTAACTCTTTGCTGTCACCTTGTCTGACTCTTCCTCCTTCCTACCCTGAAGTCAACTCTTCTCAGCTTAGAACTCTACAAATATATCTATACTCATGTATTAACTCGAATAAATAGCATCACTACTTTCACATTTATAGCTGACTGTAAAACATTATTACCGTTTCTGTTATTACTTTCCTCTCGTGATAGAATGACATATTATGGGTAGTACTATGTATTAGCATATTTTACTCTTGTATGTAGTTAAGGATCTTTGTACGTAGTTAATGAAATTACAGTACTGCTTAAAATGTCCTATGTATCAACATTTTTTTTTTTACTTTTGTATGTAATTAATGTGGAGCTTTTCTCCCCAGGCCTCCACTGAAAATGGGCTCTTCCTAGGCCCAGTGGACTTTCCTGGTCAAAAAATGCAGTAAATAAAATAAATATATGTGTGTATATATAAAAACTTAGTATTTATATAAAACATTTCATGATATAAACTACAACAAAATTGTTTTACAGTTAATGTCTTTCCTCTTAGTGTCTTCCTAAACATTGTGCTTTACAGTCCAACCAGAAGTTTAACAAAGTCCAGTCTTTCATCCACTTTCTTGCAAAGCCATATATCACAAATGTGATTGATGCTTTATAGGCTCACAGTTATTCATTAGTTTTAGTGTTGCTGGCTGTGTTAATCTCCATTCCCGAGCAGAAGACTTTGGTTCAAGTGCAATGTACTCTTGATTCTTCTTGCCAACTCCTGTGCCTTTCTCTCTCATTTTGATTTGAAACATTAGGAAGGTTTCACTGGCCAACTCGGTCTATGAACTTTTCTGTCAGAAGTCCTCTTCTGCTTGCTGGCTAACTTTGTTGGGCAAACTATTTCCTCCTTAGCCTGTGCTGCATCAAAAAGTCTTTGATCCACCAGGAAAAAATACTCCAAAGACAGATGCTTGAATCTCATCCTTGCCTCTTGATTCTTGGAGAAAGGAGATACATTTGCTGCTCTTCTACTAGGTGTACAGTAAATAATAATTTTCCACAAAACCATTTATCTCCATTGTTAATATTTTCCATTTTGTCAGGAGCAACACTGGTATGATTGCATCTTTACTAATGTCTTGGCTGCTTTCTCGTGGCCAGATTTGGAACATGCATTCAATATACCAATTAACAAATCCTGCTGTGAAACACCAGTCCAGTCTGACACCCCTGCACTGGCCCTATAATCAAGGAGCCTCAATCCTCACCACTAGCACCAGTGAGGGACGTGCACATTGGGAAAATGACTAGTACAAACACAGCAAAGTACAATTTCCCTTAAGAGCACACAGAGATCACAGGCAGTCTGGGGGCTGGTTTCTGTCTCTCTCCCTCCCTCTCTAGATCCCCAATAAGACTCCCCACTGGCAGAGTTATAGGGTTAATATCTCAACTGAGTGGCCAAGCCAAAACCTCCAGCACTCTCTCTGTCCAACCAGTGCTTCGTGTCCCTGTCCAAGTAGCTGACACACACACACATTGAAATCTGATTTATACACACACCTGGGAAAGGCTGTCATGAGTTTACTAGTTATGCCCCCTTCTGCCCAGACTATAAGGTAGGACCAGATGCCACCAGCCACCCTTACTTATCAGCTACTATAAGGCCCTTACCAAAGGGTGTCCAATTCTACCGTGTAATGTTACTAATAATCCAAATGGTAAGGGTGACCAAGATTTTCATGGCTATTTAGGAGTGGCCTGTACAGTGTCCCCAAATACATATGGTAGTACTCTTAACAACTTAAAAATCTCTAAACAAGCCAGCCACAAGTAAAAGGTTTAACTATATTTAATAATTAACCAATGAGCACCAAAAAGAGACTTTTAAAAAGAACAGTGCGGTAAACCTAAACCCCTTCTTCCGCTGGCAATATATCTTTTCAATGAAACCACAAGTGTAGTTGCGTAAATATCAAACAGTCCAAAAAGGCTGAAATAGCAGGCTCCAGTCAAGCAAAACGAAACTTCTTTTATTACAAAACAGAAAAGAAATCCAACACAAGCACTTTCGCCTGTTCGTAACGGGCTTTTTCAAAAACTCACCTGCCTTCAGTTCCCAGTCTATCCAGCTACTAACATCTCTGTGTTACAAATACTTCTCTCTCAGATGTGCAGCTGAAGTCAGACAGCAATAAAAGCACTTTACATTTTAAACAGAGTAATTTCTGTTTCAAGACAATAGAATGAAACTTCTAGTTCTAGACATCCTGTCTCCTTCACTGAAACAGAGATAAACACACAATCGTAAAACACCGATTCCAACTTATTTTCTTAGAATTTTGCAAGTTAACTCTATGTTCCAGCTTCTACTATTAAAACATACATTTGCACAGGTATATAGTTTATATATATATATATATATATATATATATATATATATATTTCTGTTCTTTTCCAGAAGGGTACATTGTGGTTACATTCTTGAAGCTCAGTACATAACATACAGTTCTCTTACATTTGTAGGACAAGCATATGAATCACATTACTATTCACAAATTACACTATTTACAAAATTCCAGATAGCTGCACTGACAGTATTTCCCTTGTCACATTCCTTCCCTCCTAGAAAACTCAAGCTAGTTTTTCAAGTGACCCTTGAGAAACGTTGCTCATCTGGGACCCCAGTACCATGCTGCACTGTCCCATCATATGCCTGCAACCCTAGGTCCACCATAGTAATTTGGTATTTTCCTGGCTGGCTCCTTCTAGCCATAGATCCCCCCCAGACTCCTCCTGCTTTGTACGCAACACAAGGGCCCCCCTATCATAGTAAGGTTTCATCACGTTAACCTGGTACACTTTGTGCCCCTGCCTAGCAGTTCTGCCATGTAGTTAACATCACTGACCTTCCTTACCACTTTGTAGGGTTCCTCCCAAGCTGCCTGCAAGCTTGTGTCTGACAGGAATGAGAACCATTACCTGCTGCCGTACAGCACACTCTCTAGCTTTAGCTTTCCTTTCATACCAGACCTTTTTCTGCCTTGGGCTTCTGCCAAGTTCTCATGGGCCAAAATAAGGAGTTCACTGAGCCTTGTCCTGAGGTTTAGGACATAGTTTCATAGTATAGTACTAGGCTATCTGCCCTGGGGCATTTGTAAGCCTAGCCATAGTGATGTGGCTTTTGCCACCCCATGAAATGGTACAAAAATGTACAGAATAAATCTAGAATACTGTGCCTCTGTCTAGTAGTGACACAATGAAGGTTCCCTTATATAATAGAATTAGTTTACTGTGCCCCTGTCTAGCAGTGACACAGATGTGACCCCCGGGGTAAACTTATTCTCCCATCCACTCATCAAGATTTCTCTTGAAGAGAGTCAGTGAGGGGCTCTGCCTAACATGAACTGGGATCCTGTTCCAAAGCATGGGAAGCCTCTGGGTTATGAATCTATCCCTCCAGCATGTCCTATTCATACTTGTACCGAGGTTTAAGTCTTTAGCTCTCGTGGTCCTGATGGATTTGGATTTTTTGAGGTGGAGCATGTCCATCAGATCCTGATTGGACATGGCCTTGTACGTCAGGCAGAGATCACCTCTGAGCAGGCGGTATGCTACTGAATAGAGCTGAAGTTTCTTTAGTCTGGCAGAATAAGACATATGTTGGAGACCCTTGAACCTTTTGGTGAGGTACTTTTGTGGTCTCTCCAGCTGTTGCAAATGCCAGGTGAGGTACATACCAAATGGGGCATTGTACTCAATCATGGGTCTGATGAGGGAGGAATATAGGGGTACAATGACATCCTTGGATCTGGATGTGAATCCCTTCATGATGAGGTGTGCAAGGTAGAATGTTTTTCTAACCACTTTGGCAACGTGGGTGTCAAATGAGAGGTCGCTGTCTACTTGGGTCCCTAGGTCTCTGATTATTTTTTCCGTACTCACTGGGTTGCTGTCTATGTGATAATTTGTGGGTACTTTGTTTTTTCCAAAAGGGATGACTATACATTTTTTGGCATTTAGTTTAAGGTCGTGACTACGGCACCAGTTGTCCGTTTCAGTGAGGCCTTTTTGTAGGATGTGTGTGTCTGCTGGTGTATCGACTATGGTGCCTAGTTTGCAGTCATCTGTGAACTTTGTCAGCCACAGCCCTCCCATGTTTGCTTTAACATCTGAGAAATAAATGCCGAACAAGAGGGGTCCCAGGACAGATCCCTGTGGGACACCACTTGTGACTGGCTTTGAGTCTGACATTGCTCCAGCGATTTTAACTTTATGGGTTCTGTCCTTTAGCCAGTTTGCAACCCATCTAGTGACATAAGGGTTTACTTTTAAGCTGTTTAGCTTATCTATGATGCCTGAGTGGGGTATTGTGTCGAAGGCCTTAGCCAAGTCCAGGTATGCTGTATGGACTGCTTTGCCCTCATCAATGGCTCTAGTGACTGTTTTGAAAAAGTCAACCAGGTTTAAAAGGCAGGATCTGCCCTTTACAAAGCCGAACTGGGTGGGGTCAAGTGTCTGTAGGTCCCCTATGTCTCTGTTTATGAGTTCCATAATGATTCTTTCCATAGCTTTGCAGACCAGGCTAGTTAAGCTTATGGGGCGGTAGTTTCCAGGGTCTGTAGAGGCACCCCCCTTGTGGAGTGGGACCACTGTTGCTGTACGCCAGTGTTCAGGTACATATCCCGAAGTAAGGCTAAGGTTAAATAGCATTTTTGTATGTGGGTTTAGCTCCTCTTGGAGTTCACGTAACACGCACCCTGGGATACCGTCAGGTCCCATTGATGCTGTGTTTTTTGCTTTGTTTAGGGCGGTTCTCACTTGGACATCCGAGATGACAGGGAGATTACATTCAGCTGGGATAAGTATTTCTTCTTTTGGGGGTGAAGGAGGGGAGAAATTTGCACTGAACCTGTCAGCCAGAATGTTAGCAATATCTGTGGGTTCAGTGTATTTTTTGTTGTTGTGAACCAACTCTGAGCATATCTGAGGGTTTCCGCCCAGGTTTCTAACATAGCTGAAGAAGGCTTTGTGGTTATCTTTAGTGTCCTTAGTGATTTTTCTCTCAAAGTTTGCCTTGGATGTTTTTATGAGAGAATGTAGTTTTCTGCTAATGTTGATCAGAGACGTCTTCCCTTCATGGGATTTCGCTCTGACGTGCAGTTGCTTCCTTCTTTTGTTATACAATTTGTTTATGGCTGAGGACCACCAGACAGGACGCTTACATTTAGTGGAGAGGGACTTGGATTTGTTTGGGATTGCATGATCCATACATTCTTGGAGATGTCCATAGAAAGCATTTGTGAAGGATTCGGCATTGTGGGATGTGGTATCCACTGGCACAGTGGGCTTAAAGGATACCATCTCAGTCTTAAGAAGAGTGAAGTCTGTTTTGAGAAGTTTTTCACTGTGGTCTTTTGTGCTGGGGGTGGAGGTGGGAGATATGTATATCCAGGGTGATTAGTTTGTGGTCAGATCTCACTAGTGAGGGGTATACTTCCAGTGTGGAGCATTTTGTCCCCATGTTTGTGATGATGAGGTCTAGTATATTATCTCCCCTAGTGGGAGAGGTGACTAGTTGTTCCAGTGCATTTGAATTTATGAATTCCAGGAACCTTTGGGCTAGGGTATTAAGGCTAAAATAATGTACCCAATTCTATGTACAACAGATTACACAACAGACTCCTTGTGGGATTCACACTCACCCTCACACTCATCTCGAATCAAATCTAGAGGTTCTCTCACCCTATGCCCATACAACTCAAAGGGTAAAAAACTTGTGGATTCTTTTAACCAAACAGATGAGGCAAATATTTGTTCTACTCCCTCCAAACTGATTTGCAAATGCCCGTACCATGGACTTGAGTGTAGAGTTTAACCTCTCAACAAGACCATTAGTCTGGGGATGGTAGAGGTTGGTCTTTAGGTGCTTCACCCGACAGTACTTCCACAGACAAGCCAGCAGATCTGACATGAAATTGGCACCTATGTCAATCAGTATTTATTTTGGGAACCCACCATGCTGAAAATATCTAACAAAGTATTTGCCACCTTTTCTGTCTCAAGGGAGGACACAGCCACTGCCTCGGGGTATCTGGTAGCATAATCTACTACTAGGATATACTTTTTCCCTGTTTAACTTGGGGTACTCAAGAGGCCCCATAATATCCATAGCTACCCTCTGAAATGGCTCTTCAATCACAGGCAAAGGCATCAAAGGAGCTTTCACCTTGCCTCCTGCCTTGCCTACCTTTTGACAACTCCTCACAGGTCCTACAGTATCCTGTTACATCGCTAGAAATCCCAGGCCAATAAAAGTTCTGCACAATACGTCTCTCTGTACGCTTTGTGTCCATATGACCTGCAAAGGGAATATCTTGGGCTATGGCTAGAAGTGCCAGACAGTAGGCTCTGGTCTCTACCAACTGCTGTATTCTCTCACCCTCTAGCCTTCCCTCAGGGGTCCACTATCTATACAATAACCCTTTGTCCCTGTGTAGAGATTCCCCCTTCCACTGAGAATCAGGTGCCTCAATAGCTACCTCCTCCAGACCTTGTAATGTAGGGTCTGAAAGCTGTACCTGTCTCAGCTCTCTTTGTAACCTCTTCCCATCTCCCCTTCCATAGGAAGTCTGGGATCCTCTGACAGTGATGCCTCACTGTCAAGCCTGGGTACTACTACTCACCTCTGCCCTTGCACTCACTGTGTCCAAGAGAACATCAGTACTCACAAGCAGCTGTTGCTCACCTTCAGTCTCACTGCTACAGGGTAGCTACCTCCCTGAAGCAACCATCTCACCAGTTCTGGCTGCAATTGTGCAATCTGTCTGGGTCTGCAAGCCTGAGTGTAACTGCATCCACACATGGGACTGCATTATCAAAATCATTTCCTATCAGGACATCTGCAGGGATATCCTCAAGCACACCTACTTGCTGGCTTCCTTTTCTACCCTCCCAGTCGAGGTGAACCCTAGCCAAAGGTATTTGGAATGGGGTCCCTCCTAAAGTTCCGACTGGGGTAGACTGCCCATGCAAGTAGTGCTTCTCTGTAACCACTGCAGGCTTCACAATGGTTAGGTCAGAGGCTGTCTGTTAGTCATGGCCTCTCTAACCTCTTCTGGTAGTTCGGTACCCTTGTTGTCTTGAGACAACCTACTGTTGGGATTATGTCATTCCCACTTACTGGCTCTCCCACTTTTTGTTCCCCACCTTGCCTCTGTGGAAATCTATATGCTACATGGCCCCACTGGTTGCATTTAAAACTTTTAACCCTTGGTCCTGGATGTGTACCTGGACTAGTGGTTTCCCCTGCTACTGACTGACTCTGTTGTGGTAGTCTGGCCTGCCCACCATGAGTTCCCTTAGACCCATGAGCAGCACTGGGTGTCCATTTCCTGTGCATTGATGCCCTGCTTATTAGGTATAGGTCTCCCTTCTTCCCCAACTCATCTGCAGTATTGCATTGTCTATTATCGATTCTCAAGTCTTCAGGCAAAGTGCTAAGGACTTGTTCCCTCACCAAAAGGTCTGCCATCCTTTCAAAAGTGGTGACCTGACATCCATTCACCCACCTATAAAAATAAGTGCTTAGTTCAGCAACATATTCACACACACTTTCATCTGCCTTGCGGCTATGCTCGTGAAACTGTTTCCTATAAGCTTCAGGTGTTAACTTAAAACATTCTAGAAAACAGTTCCTTACATTATAATTTAAACAATCAGTTATCAGACAATTTGGAGATAAGTTATAGCTTTACCATGGAGTAAGGGGGTCAGGAACCATACCCAGAGCCTTTGTTCAATATTATACTGTTTACATACCCTCTCAAACATATGAATGAAACTATCAAAACTGTAAATTGTGGAAGAAATTTACAGACCTTTGTTGCTTTTGGGGTTCAGTTACTCCCTTCCCCATTACCTCCATGACTCTGGTGAAGAGTCAGCATCTCCTTTTCATGCTGCCTCTGCTTCTCATTCTGTTTAGTCTCCAGATGTCTCAGTCTCTCTGCTGCTTCTATTTTCCAAATGTTTGACCTCCAACTCAAGTCTCTCTAACTCCAGATTTTTTAAGTCCTCTGTGGAAAGGTTGAGCTATCCATTTTCTGAGAGTTGTACATCTCCACAGCCAGTCTGATTCTCCTCCTGGTTGCTATTCTGTGATGCAGCTGTGACTAAAGCTGCAATCATATCTGCTTTAGTCAGGTTGGCATCCACCAGTCCTTTAGCCTGGCACATCTTAGCCAAATGGCTCCTTGTCAGCTTGCCTGCTCTCCCTGACTAAGCTAACAAAAAATAAAACAACTGTGATTGCTACACACACCTGGGAAAGGCTAGCACAGGTTTACCAACTATGCCCCGACTATAAGGTAGTACCAGATGCCACCAGCCACCCCTACCTATCAGCTACTATAAAGTCCTTACCAAAGGGTGTCTAATCCTACTGTGAAATGTTACTAATAATCCGAATGGTAAGGGTGACCAAGACTTTCAAGGCTATTTAGGAGTGGGCCTGTACAGTGTCACCAAATACATATGCAAGTACTCTTAGCTTAAACATCTCTAAACAAGCCAGCCCAAAGTAAAAGGTTTACATTATTTAATACATAATAAAACAACACAGTAACTACAGAGTTCAATCACAGGAAATATTTTAAAACAACATTGCTGGACACACTCAAATAAATACAGGAAACATCTAAACTAATCTTTACTATATTCCTATCTATATCTAAGAGAAATCACTGTACCCTAGTTACTTACTATTAACAAGGCAAATCCAGATAAGTGCTGAATGGATGTTTTTAGATCCAAGACAATATGCAAAATACAGAAAAAAGAACTCCACCAAATGAATCAGTTCTTAAAGGAGTGGCAAAACGATGTAAGAATAAATGTAGATAGCACCAATAATATTAATCCAGTCAAAATAGCGTACAAAACACTTTAATACACGCTTTCATCTCACGACTTAATAAGAATATGCTCAAAATTCATTTCAACTTACTTAAATATGCAATCAATCATCACATAATCAAATAAAACAATTAAACAATTAATTAATAACCAACCTTGTTAAAAATGCTTAATAAAATCCACTAAAATAGTGCTTAATTAAATAAATGAAATATGTTATATTCCTTATTTATACCTAATTTCCTATATTTTAAAAAACATTTCACATTTATTGTTTCATTTAACCCAGGATGTCTATCTGAGTTTAACCTGACCTGCCATAGTGTTTCCCTTTGTTCCAAAAAATTCTTGAAATCACCAGCTCTATTGTCAGGTTCACAGATTTCAAGCACTGAAAATACAAATTTTTTAAAAAATTCACAATTAATGGAATGTTTATATAAGGCATTTTTGTCATCTTTACACTTTATACTGTACAAATGTTCTTTTATGCGGGTACTTAAGCTGCGTGTAGTCATACCCACATAAAAAGCTGGGCATGCTGTGCACATGCCTATATATACCAAACCACATGAATTACAGTCTGCAAAACCTGGAACTTCAATAATTCTATCACTGTTGGCTATAGAAATGCTAGTGCCTACAGATATAAACCGACAGATTTTACAATTCTGACAACAAAACATGCCTATTTTGTTTTTACCACCCTTCTTATATTCAACATTATGATATTCCAACATTTTTTTAATATTGTTGGAATTCCTAAAAACAAACTGTGGTTTACTACCTAATATCTTTGAAACATCTTGATTCCCCTGAATAATTCTCCAATTTTTTGTAAGAATTGATGCTATTACATTAATTTCACCACTCATTTCAAACGAACATATAACTTCCTTTTCATAATTTTTTGTTCTACATACTTTGATTAAATTTTGGTTCATAGGTTCATTTAATATTGCTGGAAATAAAGATTCACGTTTCTCAAAAATTTCATTTCCACTATTCATTAAAATATTAATATCATAACCTCTATCAATAAATAGAGAAGTTATGAAATGAAATTCTTCAATTAAATTTTCACATTTACTGGTCATACGGCTTGCTCTTATATATTGCCCTCTCGTTATATTTTTAATAGTGTGTTTTGGATGATTACTTTTATAATGCAGGTACCCATTAGTGAACGTCCGTTTTCTATATATTTTACTGTGGAATCTATTGTCATTAAGATCCCACCACAGACAAACATCTAAAAAGTTCACTGTTAAACCTACATCACCTATAGTAAATTTCAAAAAATCTGAATACCTGTTGACCTGTTTTGTGAAATTTTTTACTACCATTTCATCTCCTTCTATTATAAATAATAAATCATCAATAAATCTTTTATAAAACACAATATTAAATTCTTCTTCCATCATGGATAATATATCCATTTCCCACCATGCCATGACTATATTGGCAAAAGAAGGGGCAGCAGATGACCCCATAGCAATGCCCTTTCTTTGCCTATAATATTGTTTACCAAAAATGAAATAATTGTTTTCCAATACAATTTCTAAAAAACTACAAATGGTTGAGATTATATCATTTGAAAATAAATTTTTCTTAGTTAAATAGCTACGTACAGCTTCAATTCCTTTACAATGAGGGATGCACGTGTACAATGATGTAACATCCAATGTAAAAATAATATGTTTTTTGGGGTCAAACACCTTATTTTTAGTAAATTTATTTACTTCCTCTAAAAAATGCCAGGAGTCTTTAACATAGGATGACGTTCCATGTAAAATAGGTCCTAAAACAGCATCTATAATCAATGAAATGCCTTCCGTACTGGAATGGGGACTCGACACCACAGGTCTAAACGGGGGATTTTTGGAATCTTTATGAATTTTCGGGATTCTCTCCCTGACTAAGCTAACAAAAAATAAAACAACTGTGATTGCTACACACACCTGGGAAATGCTAGCACAGGTTTACCAACTATGCCCCGACTATAAGGTAGTACCAGATGCCACCAGCCACCCCTACCTATCAGCTACTATAAAGTCCTTACCAAAGGGTGTCTAATCCTACTGTGTAATGTTACTAATAATCCGAATGGTAAGGGTGACCAAGACTTTCAAGGCTATTTAGGAGTGGGCCTGTACAGTGTCACCAAATACATATGCAAGTACTCTTAGCTTAAACATCTCTAAACAAGCCAGCCCAAAGTAAAAGGTTTACATTATTTAATACATAATAAAACAACACAGTAACTACAGAGTTCAATCACAGGAAATATTTTAAAACAACATTGCTGGACACACTCAAATAAATACAGGAAACATCTAAACTAATCTTTACTATATTCCTATCTATATCTAAGAGAAATCACTGTACCCTAGTTACTTACTATTACTATTAACAAGGCAAATCCAGATAAGTGCTGAATGGATGTTTTTAGATCCAAGACAATATGCAAAATGCACAGTCAGTCTCTGAGAGAGTTCTTAAATTAATATCACATATTACTGCCGAGTTAGCCTGCATTACATCACTTTGTCACCTGCCCTCAGTTCCCAGGCTAACCAGATACAAACATCTCTGTGCTACAAATACTTGTCTGTCAGATCTGCACCTGCTAGGAAGTCAGAGCAATAAAACACTTTACATTTTAAACCTAGTAATTATTTATGTTTCAAGACAATAGAAAGAAATGTCTATCTCTAGCCATCATGTCTCTTTCACTGAAACAGAGATAAACACAATCATAAAACACTGATTCCAACTTACTGTCTTAAGAGTTTTGCAAGTTAACTATATTCCAGCTTATACTATTAAAACATACATTTGCACAGGTATATAGTTTATATACATTTCTGTTCTTTTCCTGTTGGGTACACTGTGGTTATATTCTTGAAGCTCGGTACATAACATACAGTTATCTTACATTTGTAGGAGAAGCATATGAATCATATTACTATTCACAAATGACATACAATTATTTACAAAATTCCAGATAGCTGAACTGGGAGTATTTCTCTGGTGTAACCTATTTGTGCTTTCATAAAATTCTACTTTCTCTGGTACAGCAGAAATTCTCAGGTGCTCTTCTGATACAGCTCCTCTTGAGAAATATACTCGGCCATCTTTTTCTACCTCTGATTTTTTTTTTTTTTTTTGCAGCTTTACCATTTCATCTGAACTGTTAACTAAAGCTTCTTCCAATTTTCCCAGCCTTTTGTTATTCAATATGATATATTCCTTCAATGATTTCAGTTTTATTTAAGTACATTTATTTTTTCTCTCTCTAAGTTACTGGATGCAATCTCTTGAACCAAAGCAGATGTGTGAACTGCTTTTTGGTGAACAACTGCAGAATCCTTACCAGGCAGTGTTTTCTTTTCACCTTTTCTGATTGATTTTCCTTCAGGTTCTAATTATTCTTTGCTGGCATCCAGGAAGTATCCTGAATCCCCACCCCCAGAAAAGGCAGTTTCAATGGCACACCTTTCTCCTTAGTTTCTGTTTTTACAATGGAAGAGGTGACATTAAGCAGCCTGATCAATGTGCAGCCATTTTGGAAGTCCAGTTAGAAGACTTGCTAAATTCTGCAGCAGAGGCCACATTATTAGAAACATACTTGTCAGGAACAGATACAGGCTATGGGAATGATCTTAGCTTTATTCCACTTGGTTTTATACAGCAACTTAATCACAGAAATTGTGGAAACAAATTAGACCCAGTAGCCACTGGTAGACCACAGTAACCTAAGACATCTGTTCCTTAAAAGGGATAAGTGAAATAATGGCTGCATTTGGAATTAATCAGGGATGGAAAAAGATCAGCAATGGCTTGCCCCAGAACAGACCAAAAAAAAAAAACAAATTCATCCTAAACCAACTTGAGTACTCATGAGGCACTAGTAAACAGTGAATGAACTGGCCTGCAATTAAGGTGGCCTGACAAAGAATGTGCTGCTATGAGAAAGGGTTGGGGTTAGCAAGCATTCCTAAAAGCTCAACACCACCCATCCTAAGTGATAGGATTAGGTTGCCCATTTGTTGCCTTACCACACCACTACCTTATTATTCAAGTGGATTACAATTGTATCCTAGGGAAGATCATCCTGAAATTTTAGGTTTATCCTCATCTGCCCATGTCCTTGGGCTGCACTATACAATACCCTTCACACCCTAAGGTAGATGCATCCATTGTGATGTGACAGTGGGAAGGGAAGGAAAAAAAAAGGGTAACCCTAAGATAGACATTGCATGAATCTACCAACAAAAGGTTGTGGCAGCATGCATGAGGGAGAAGAAACAAAGATAGTACAGCCTGCTACCTGTAGTCACTATACTCAGTGTCTATGTAAATTATCTCATACTGGTATCAAACAAATGTAACCATGAACATTAGTGCTGCCTCAAGCCCCCAACATGGAAGTGCAGCTCTTGGATTAAAAGATGAAATTCTGTCAGGGGCAAGTGTGCAGCATGATGTTCAGGCAGCATCCTATGCATATTTCAGCTTGCAAAGCTTTCAAATGGGACCTATTTTAATCAGTATTCTGAAGGACCAGAATAGTTGCACATGGTCCCTCACTTGAGTTAGCAACTTATGTTTGGGAGAAACTAAGAGCGAGTCAGTGAACCACAGAAGGAAACACTGTTCTGCAACCTGAGACCAGCTGCAACAACCATCATGCATTTTTATAAACAACCCGGTGGGGGGGGGGGCTGTAGTGAGACCAGACAGGAGGGCTTTTTGAACTGTTAAATGATTCCTCTTGTAAGTGTAGAAACTCCCTGGATACCCCTACAATTTTGTTGGGCAAACAGGTATTCTAAAGTTCAAGAGACTACAATCTACTTCCTGAAAGAACACAAGGATGGGCTGCACCCTGACATCCAGAATTTTATGCATTGGTGTAGACTACTTGGGTCTAACACAGGCCTGAGGTCATATGTTATTCCTGTGAGGGGAAAAATCTTGAATAAACCATGGGCCCTATTCTGGTATACTAGTACCACTTGTATATTTCATTTCTCAAAAGTTTGCAACTTTCTATCTTGGTCACTGCCTTCTAACAGGGTGGGATGCTGGGAAGAAGCAACATAAGCATTGGAAGAAAGAAAGGGATACTACAGCTTTTGGTTATTAACTCCCTGATCCATCTGTCATGCATGATAGCCTTCCACACAGGGAGAGGTAAGGAGATCTGACCCTCAACTTCTTCCAAAGTAAACCAGCCTGGAAATTCCTCACAGATTTTGTAACTGATTCCAAGAGAAGGAGGGAGTTAAAAATCCATGGTTTTGGAAAACCAACTCTGCCTCTAGGAATGTGCATTGTGGAAACTCACTTCAGGTCTGTCTAAATCACTACCAGATTTATATTGGCATGTATTTGTAAACCCTACTGTTCACAAACACTTTTGATTCCTAGGAAGTGACCTTTGCTGAGGAAGAATTTTACTCCAACACTAGCAAGTGATCTTCCTTTTTGTTCAGGCTTTTGCAGCACCACCATCTCTTGGGTCCTGAAATAGCAGGGCCAGTCATATGTAGGACAGTAAATGATGCCTTAATGTTGACCGTAAGATAGAAATGAATGTTTGAACTAGTAATGACTGTATATGACATTGCCAGCCCCAGAAGTAAACCAATCTGCTGTTTAAAAAGCAACTGCATATCAATGATAGATGTTGGCTAATAGTGCCACCTGTGATTAGAGTTCCCCACATGGCAACTTCTTCAGCATGTCAAAGGTTCAATCTGCTAGATCAGTTGAAAGCATGTTGCAGGGGTTAGGTAGCTCAAATGCAAAATGTATCTGAAACAAATATGATTGCCAAACTAGACCCTTGAGATTACTTAACTAGGGAGTTAAGATAATGCTCTTCACTTGGGAAGGAACCCAGGACTGCGAAAGGATTACTGCAACTGGAGAAACCATGCGATTAGACAAAGGGACTGGAGATTGGGAAGTGGAAGCCTCCATGAATGGGAAATGAGATCTGGAATAGGAACCAGTATCCAAGGCAGATACGTGAGATGAGACTTTAGGAAGGAGAACCATGCCAGGCGAAGCCAGAAAGGGGCAATGAGGATGAGAGGGGAATTCAGGCATCAAGCTTTTTGTAAGACTTTGGGTATTAGGGGATTAGTAAGATAAGGACAGAGGAGACCCGGAGGCCAATCATGAATCTGAGTGTCCCTGGGTGATTCCCCGATGGAGGGATCAGGGCAAAGTAATTGCTGCATTTGTGGTTGACTGCAGAAGCAAAGATATTGCAGTATGGATAATGCCAATGGTCAAAAATTTGACTCGCCACTGACAGATTCACGGACCACTGAGAGGATTCAAGATGGACCTGCCAAGTTTGTCAGCCAGCACGTTGGAACTTCTGGGATTGAGTTGCAAGAAAAAAAGCTGCTGGAAGACATCACCCATTCTCA
The DNA here is from genome assembly GCF_019279795.1 of Protopterus annectens. NCBI lineage: Eukaryota > Metazoa > Chordata > Ceratodontiformes > Protopteridae > Protopterus > Protopterus annectens. Next base: position 71,170,150 of record NC_056748.1, on the reverse strand, counting down.
CAAACTCATGGACTCCCTGCAAAGAGGATAACATTGTGTCCCCCCCCCTTGGTTGTTGTTGTACCAGACTACCGCCATGTCCATTTGAATTGTTATGGTCCCCAAAGGGAGGCACTCCTGAAAGGATTGCAACATTAGGATTACTTAATCTCCAAGACATTTATGTGCAATTTGGCCTCTGTGGGGGACCATGTGGCTTGAACTGCCCTGCAAATGCCTCCCACCCCAACAGGGAGGTGTCCATGGTCACTGGGACCCTGGGTGGGGGAAGACAAAATGGCCTGCCTAGGGATAGGTCCTGAGACTGAAGCCACCAATTGAGATGGTTCCTGCATACCTGAGTCAGCTTTATCTTTATGGACATGGGTTGAACCAGAGGGGACCACTGGACTGCCAGGGTCCAGTGAAGAACTCGCATGTAATACCTGGTGAGGGGAACCAACTGAATGGCCATCCCTGTTGTAGGAGGAAGTTGCAGTCCACAAAAACTGATAGGCCAAAGAAGAGCCATAAAAATGATAGAGTGGACTATTGAGGATAAAAAATTATGTACTGTTACTATTATGCAAAAAGCCCAGAATTTTCCAGAAACAAGATATACAAAAAGGTTAAGAGAAATTAGAGTAAAGAAATACTTCCACAGGAAAAACTGTCAGAAGCTTCAAATGAAAATTTGAGTTCTTGAATAGAACAGATCTGTTTGGAAAAAGAAGCATCTGAGGAAGTGTGAAAGTAAACAAAAGACATGAAAAGTATAAAAAAAAGAAAAATGGACATGGAAAGAAAGATTTGATATGGTGCAATATTTATACAAAGGAGAAATCCAAATTAATCAATATATAGAAGGCAGCCCCAAAGATATTCAAAGAGAAATACAGGCAAAGACATCCAGATATATCACAAAGGTGGAACGTAGAAAAAATTAGTAAAGTAGAAGTTAAAAAAAATAGAAGTTGAAGTTGTGGTGTGCATGCGAAATGAAGGATTTGCTGTACAAGGTCTAACACAGGTTACATCACAGCATGATGGAGTGAGTCCCCAAAGGAGAAACAGGAAGATCAGAAAACATCTGAATTAGAAATATGGACATGGGAAAGAAAGACTTAATATGGTGTAATCAAACACTTCCCACACGAACCGACAACTTAATAATACCACAAGGACACTTCTGGTATGTGAGTGGTTACAATAAATGCCACGGCTCGAACTCAGGAACTATTAACACAATTTTATTTGCAAAAACAAAACAAATAATAAAAGTACGTTAAGCGCTTTCATCTGTCTCCAGACTTCTTCAGAACGTACATTTGAATGTTACAGCCAGTTTATATAGTTTTCATCAACTGCTTTTTGGCGCCAAAAATAACTCGTTGCAGTACTAATTGAATGCTGACATGAATATACCTTGATGTTACATAATTCATAACTTAATACCTACTCTATAAATGTAAATGTAAATATACATATATAATTAAATATACAATTATGTATTTACTAAAATATAAAGCAATATTATAAAGCAATATTAGCTGATTAACATTTATTTCTCTATGCATGTGATCCTAAAATATATTAAATTAAATTAAATTATTAAGGCTTTATGCAAAACTGTTGCCCTATTGATCAATAGTGAAATGGTGGAAGGGTAATCCATAATTTGGCATTACTCAATGACAATAATACAAGTTAAATGCATGAAAAGCAGATATTAACAAGGTGCATAAATACAATATTAATAAATAATTACAATTTTAATAAATAAATAATTCCATGGTTTCAAGTGGTTAAAAACTTTCATAGTTTCAAATAGTTAAAAACTAATGTTTGAAAACTGATTTAAAAATATTTGAGAATAATTAAAAAATGTTGAGAATAGTTAAAAAATGTTTGAGAATAGTTAAAAACTGACACAAGGTGGAGTAACTAGTAAATTGTGGCAGACTATACTGTCTACTTTCTTAATATTAGAAAGGGCTTGATGCTTATATTGTCATTAATTCCTGGAAAATTTATTGCATCACAAATTATCTGCCACTTACTTTCTTTCATTGCAAGAATAGCTTTAACATTTCCCCCATAAGGTGATGGTTCCACTTATCGATAATATAAAACTCAAAATGATGATTTTTAACTATTCTCAAACATTTTTTAACTATTCTCAACATTTTTTAATTATTCTCAAATATTTTTAAATCAGTTTTCAAACATTAGTTTTTAACTATTTGAAACTATGAAAGTTTTTAACCACTTGAAACCATGGAATTATTTATTTATTAAAATTGTAATTATTTATTAATATTGTATTTATGCACCTTGTTAATATCTGCTTTTCATGCATTTAACTTGTATTATTGTCATTGAGTAATGCCAAATTATGGATTACCCTTCCACCATTTCACTATTGATCAATAGGGCAACAGTTTTGCATAAAGCCTTAATAATTTAATTTAATTTAATATATTTTAGGATCACATGCATAGAGAAATAAATGTTAATCAGCTAATATTGCTTTATAATATTGCTTTATATTTTAGTAAATACATAATTGTATATTTAATTATATATGTATATTTACATTTACATTTATAGAGTAGGTATTAAGTTATGAATTATGTAACATCAGGTATATTCATGTCAGCATTCAATTACTACTGCCACGCGTTATTTTTGCCGCCAAACAGCAGTTGATGAAAACTATATAAACTGGCTGTAACATTCAAATGTACGTTCTGAAGAAGTCTGGAGACAGATGAAAGCGCTTAACGTACTTTTATTATTTGTTTTGTTTTGCAAATAAAATTGTGTTAATAGTTCCTGAGTTCGAGCCGTGGCATTTATTGTAACCACTCACATACCAGAAGTGTCCTTGTGGTATTATTAATATGGTGTAATACTTATGTAAATGAGAAACCAAAACTAACAAATAAAAAGAGCAGCACCAAAGATATTTGAAGAGAAATACAGGCAAAAGAATCCAGACATGGAAAACTTTATAATACAAAAGCAACAAAGAGGAAAAGTAGAAAAAAAGAGATTAGTAATGAAGAAGTTAAGGAAGGGCGGCCATGGTGGTGCAGCGGTTAGCGTTGCCGCCTCACAGCAAGAGGTTCTCCAGTTCAATCCTCGGCTGGGGTGCCTTCTGTGTGGAGTCTGCATGTCCTCCCTGTGGTTGCATGGGTTTCCTCTGGGTGCTCCGGTTTCCTCCCAAAGACCATGCTTTAGGTGTATTTTACACTCTAAATTGGCCCTAGGCATGAGTGTGTGCATGTATGTGCCTTCTGTGGAAGGTTGGGTGCTGGGCTGGCAACTCGACACCGTAAAACTCCACTGCCAATCGTAAAGTAGACAGTTGATCCGCTGTGGTGACCCCTAACTGGGAAAAGCCGAAAGAAGAATGAAAAAGTTAAGGAAATAGAAATTGAGGTTATGAAGTACCTGTGAAGTGAAGGATCCAGTGCAAAAAAATCTAATTCAGAAAGCACAACAGGATAGAGCAATGGATATCCAAATTAAGGGGAAACCAGTGGAACAGGAAGCAATTAGTCAGGTGCCATATGAAGATAATTTGAAGCCTTCCACAGGGAACCAGTATAAATGTTAACTTGAAGCTAGACAGCAAGGGAAGGAACAAGAAACTGTAGAAACTCTGATGCAGTCAGTCAATGCTGAGGAGTGATATGCCAATGAGTTCCCATAGGACAGAGCAACAGATGGCACAGGATGAAATTGAAGAGAATGTGAGACAGGAAGATGCTCTAAAACCTTCTATAGAATGCCCCGCAGGAAATTGAAAACAAGGGATGTGCCCTCAGTTTGAAAGAAAATGAGCTAAGAGAAGAGTTGTTTGATTTAACAGACACAGATATACAAAGATCAATGAAAAAAATAGATTGCAGAAGGTTAATAAAAACCCAAAAAGTCAGAAGTCTGATAAAACAAATGAACACAGTAATTAGGACTGTTCATAGAGATCCATGCGATATAACAGAAGTAAACAAGATATATTACTGTGCAGCTAAATTAATAACTGATAAAGTTCTACCAAAAGAATACAGGGTAGTGAGGGAAAGGGGAGAAATCAAATACCATTATAGAAATATTAACAGAGAAAACATTAAAGCAGTTAAGACAAGTGTCACTGTTAGAAGACTAATAAAGAGGGAACAGACAACAAAAATACTAAGATGTGATGAAAGCAACGTGCAGTATTAGAACAGACCAGGATCTATCATGCACTATCGCAAATAAACCAAAGATTTCAGCACAGGCGGAAAAAAAGCAAAATAAGCAATTTATTGATGACCCAAGAAAGTTTTATAGAGAATTGGGAAACGAGGTAAAAGGAATTGAAAGACCACCAAAAAAAAGAAGAAATAGATACAAGTATCCATGAAGATCCTGTGGAGCATATCAAAGATGGTAAATGGATAGAAGTAAATGAAAGAATAATTTCAAAGGTACAGGATACAAAATGGGATGAAGTAGCAGCCAGAGAGTTTGAAACAGAAAAGCCTCAAATTGGAAAACCCCAGACCCTGATGCAGTACTCGACTTCTGGTTAAAAAATATTAACATCTTTATGTGAAAATTTAGCCATGAGTAAGAACCATTTATATGCTCACCCCAAACAGACACAAACCTGGTTAACAAGAAAAACAATGCTCCTACTTAAGACTGAACCTGCAAGCTACCCTAAAAATTATAGGCCAATAACTTGCCTTCCAGCGATACATAAACTATACACTTGTATTGATGCAGACAGTCTATAGGTGTTTAGAAATAACTCAATTATGGCAAAAGGGGAATAAAAGACAGTCATATGGAACAAAAGATCATTTGCTATTAAAAGTCATAGTGAACTGTAAAAAAAAAAAGGAAGAATTTAAGTATGCCATGGATTAACTACAAAATATATATTTGATAGTATAAAAGAGTGCTTAAAATTGTGTAAGACACATCCTACACTGATTGACTACATTACAGAAGCCATGAAACAGTGGCAGACCCCCTTGCAATAAAGCCATGACACAGGACAAATTATTCCGGGGATAAAAATTCAAAGCGGGATATTCTAGGGTGACTGTCACAGCTGCTATTTTGCCTTGCCCTTAACCCATTAACCTGTCTACTTAACATCTTAGGCTATGGCTACTAGAAAACAACAAAGTGTAAAAACGTATTTTCTCTGTCAATGATTTGAAACTGTATAGCTCATCAGATGAGGAACTTAAAATACAACTGCAAGTTGTCAAAACTTTCAGATGATATAAGAATGTCATTTGATTTTGATAAATGTGCAAAAGCAACCTTTAAAGCAGGGAAACTGCAACACCAAAATAGAACCTGAGCAAGACGGAATGTATAAATATTTGGCAAACGACAGAGGATCAACAATAAAACATGAGCAAATGTGAATAAAACTTAGTAAGGACTACTTCAGAAGACAAATTAATCCTGAAAACAGCATTGACATCTACGAACAAAATCAAAGCTATAAACAAATTTGCTCTTCCTGTCCTAACTTACAGTTTTGGAGTGATTGACTAGCCCCAAAATGTATTGAATAGATTAGACAGGAAAAGGATGCTTCATGCTCAAATGATTTATAAAAATCAGTGCATACCAAGATTATGTATTCCCCATTCCGAAGGAGGGATGGGCCTCCTTGAAACTGATTACATGTACATATCTGCAATTATGGGACTCTACACATCTGCTGACCTCAACGTAGTGAATAATTTGAAACATGAGAATAAATCAAAGATGACTTCACTGCTTAAACTAGCAGAAACATATCGGCATCAAACAGGAATGGAAATCAAACCACAAATGGATAAAAACCAGGCAGCAACTGAATATGCCAAAAAACAAAATAATAGAAGGTGAAGGACCAAATGAGAAGGCAAGAAATGTGGAAAATAAATATAGTTGCAAGTATAGAAAATGTCTGGAAGAACCTCATGTTGATCAGGAATGAACACAGGAATGGGTAAGGAGAGGAGAATTCAAACCAGGAGATGAAAGGTTAATATTGGCACAAGATAGTGGGCTACGTACATGCTGGTTTACAAAGTCCATTGAACATGTGGGAAAAAGACAAATGCAGGTTTTGCAAAACAGAACTGGAAATAGTTACACACCTCATTGTGACATAGTAATGGCAAAAGGACTGTATATTGAAAGGCAATAATGTGGCGAGACTGTTGCACTGGGGATTGTGCAAACATTATGGTACTGAAGCGGCTGAAAAACACTGGACACATGGGCCACAAAGCATCACAGAAAATGATGGTCTACATCACATGGGATCATCCATTACCAACAGTTCAAAAGATGGATGCTAAAAAAATGCATATAGAGGTCCAAGAAAAGAATCAGCATTGATCATTGAAATTGCCACACCCAGTGACTACAATGTCTTGCGTACAGAAAAAGTCATAAAATATGAGGATTTGCAAGCAGAAATGACAGCAATGTGGAATAAAGTCACCCAGATAGTTCCAATAGTAGTAGGAACAACGGGTCTTATAAAAGAGAGTCTACAATCATATTTAGATATGCTACCAATATATGTAATTCTGTACAAATTGCAGGAGGAGTCATTACTGGGCACAGTGCAGGTGCTGTGAAGAGCACTTTGGCTGAAAGAGTGAAACAATACTAATTTCATGATCTTTAATCATACTTGGATTTAGGAATGGGGTCCATTCCTGTCATGGTATTAGAAACACTAAAGACTGAGAAATTAAAAGGACAGACCACTGGACTGCCAACGTCCACTGAAGAACTTGCATTTGATATCCGGTGAGGAGAACCTACTGAATGGCAGCTGCCATAGAACCTTTTGGAGAATTAAGTGAACTTACGAGCTCACTAGCTCCAGCAAATGAGACCTGATCTCGAATGAGTTGAATCCTGTGGGGAGGCAGTGCTGCAGTCTTCAATACTGTGTTCAGCAGAATCCCTATGAATTCCCAGTTTTAGCATGGAACCAGATTGTACTTGGGAAAATTCACTGTGATGCCTAGATGGTGAAAGGCTGAGGACAAATCTAGTGACCACACACAGCCAATGCCTATTGGAAGCCATGAGGAGCCAATCATCCATCCACTGAACACATCCAACCGTCACTGCGTCGTACAGACAGAATGGACTGTACAGTGACCATCTGGAACTTGGATTTCTTGATGGACAAATTCAGCTCCCTGAGGTCCAGAATCACACACAGGTCCCCAGTCTTCTCTGGCACCAAAAGAAAAAAGCAAGTTCCAGACCCTCTATCTTGTCAGGATCTCTTGGATGGCTCTTTTTTGAAGGAGGTCTTGCACCTCGATATAGGCCAACTCCCTTTGGTGGGATGGAATGTCTGGGAAAATTTTTTTTTAATTGGAGGGGCTGGGAAAATGGAATGGAATAACCCCAGGAAATGATTTTTTATCACCGACTGATCAGAGGTGAAACTTGTCCAGGCTAGTGGGTGAAGGGATTCACGACCCCAGACTGCCTCCAGAGCAGAATAGTCAGATAGCGTCTCAAACTCTGAAAGGACTTCTCAAAGAAGGGTTCCCAGGAGAGCTGGTTCACGAACCTCCTCTGCCCCTGGGGTGGTGCTTGCCAATGAATCTCCTGCCCTGGCTTGTGGAAGAGGATTCCTGGGGAACATCCTTACACTTCCCCTCTGGGTCTTAGAAAAGGACCGTTGGGGAGTAGAAAACTTGATCCCTACCAGGGACATGGTCTTGCCTTCCTGCTCACTGCAGGTCAAGGTTTCATTAACAGATGGTCCAAAACAAGGTGGATCCACCAAAGGGGGCACTGGTGAAAGTTGCCATAAAGGGTTGCACAAAATCCACATTGGCGAAACCAGGCATGCCGTCAGATGGCAATGCCAGTGCCTGCTGCTCAAGAGGCGGCCTCTGCAGTATTGGAGATCAGCCTCATCGAAGCATTAGCTGAAGAGATTAGAGTAGACAGCTTCAGAAAGACTTCCCCAAGGCTCTCCAGAGGCAACAAAACTCTGACAGGGAGGTGGTGAGCTCTGAAACCAAATCCCTCTGAAGCTGGGTAAAATGACCCAAGTAGTAAGTTGCTGTCAGACCAAAGGGGTCAGTTGCCTGAGACTCCCTGTTCAATGCACCACGATGGCATTCATGGCGACCCCTTTACTCCAAAAGGACTAAGGAATTTGTCAGCAATTTTGGACACTGGTTACACAGTATCCTTCTCCTTCCAAGCCCTGCTGGTGATGAGGTCCACAAGCTCATTGTATTGTCCCACTCACCAGGCTGAACAAGGAGAAAATTACAGTGAGCTGCCTGTCGGGTGCCAGGATCCACCACATAACTCATGCAATTAAGTCACTCCACAACAAGTACAAATATGACTCTGTCATTGTCCATGTTGGAGTGAATGACTTGAGACGTACCTCCCTGGACTACATGGAAGAGCTCTCGGATCATGTGGCCCAGGCTGGTATGACCCTAGCCCCGAGTAGCATCTTGCCTTCACCCAGAATGATAGCACAATATAAGGACAAAATGATTGACTTCAACAGTTGGCAAAGCTTCTGGTGTCATTCAAAGGGGATCCAGTATATGCCTGCCTGGGACGACATGATCGACAGACCACGATGCTTTGCCAGAGATGGTCTGCACCTGTTGCCCCTGGGATTCAGGTTACTGGCAAACGCTCTTGCCACCCCTATAGTGCCTTTTTATGCTAAGTTCAAAGGACAAAACCAACAATGTAACAGGTACAAGCATACAAAATTGGAAGGTAATGCTAGAAGTCTAAATCTCAAAATGAACTCTCTCGAGGCACTCCTAAAATGGAGAACATAGATATCTGTGCAGTAACTGAGACCTGGTTCAAGGCTCCAGACAGCACCACTGCAATATCAGGCTACAACTCTTACCACACTTTTTGGCCATCAAACCATTAAAGGTGGTGGAGTGTTCATATTCACCAAGGATATTCACACCACCAGGTTAGTTGCTCAACACAATGCATCTGAAATTCTCCAAGTGCAACTAACACTAGGTAAGACTGCAATCCAAACTGTAGCTTTCTACAGATCCCCCACCATGCCCCAAGATTCTCACTACACCTTTCTAAACATACTGGAAATATTAATATACAACCTAATACTGGGTGATTTCAAGTACCCTGCCATTAACAAGGAAAACTACTCGTGTACCAACACCTTTGCCCAACGGTTCTTGGAATTCATAAATTCCAATGCCCTGGATCAACTAATCCATAGTCCCACCAGGGGCTCCAATATCCTAGACCTGGTCATTACCAACATGGGAAATCTATGCTCTACACCTGTGGTCACCCCCTCGGTCAAATCAGACCATAAGCTAATCACCCTTAACATCCACATCCCACCCCCACCCCCCAGTAAGGAAACCTCCATAAAAAACTTCTCCAAAGCCAACTTCATGCTACTCAAGTTAGAAGTTACAAACTTCATGATACCCATGCAGACGTGAACTGAAAGTTCGACTGCTGAGTCCTACACTAAGGCACTGTACAAGCACATCCACTCATACATGAATCCTGCCATCCCAAATAGAACCAAGATGCTCTCCTCCAAAAAAAGGAAGCCAATCTGATGGTCCCCTGCCATAAACAAACTTTACAACAAAAGGAAGAAACTGTTGTAGAAAAGAGGAAAATCCCAGGATGCAAAAACCTCCCTTACCAGCCTCACTAAGTAGCTGAGATCCCTCATAAAATCCTCCGTTAGTTATGAAAATAAAATTGCCAAAATTCCAAAGACAACCACAAGGCATTCTACAACTATGTTAAGAATCTAAATGGCAATGCTCAGATCTGCTCTAAACTACAACAGAATGGCATTAAATATACTGATCCCAATGACAATGCCAATATCCTGGCAGATAGATTCAGTGCCAACTTCACCCCTCTCTCACCCCCTAAATGGCCCATCTCAATACCAGAAGATTGCCAAATTCCGATAATAACGGCCACACGGGTAAAAAACGCAATCTCCAAAGCTAAGAATACAGCATCCGTGGGACCAGGTGACATCCCACGTGTGCTACATGAACTACAAAATGAACTGGCACCTCACCTAAGTGTCATGTTTAATCATACCCTCACCTCAGGCTTCATGCCCACTGAGTGGTGCACAGCTACAGTTATCCCACTCCACAAGGGGGGGGGGAATCCAACTTGAATCCTGGGAACTACCTCCCCATCAGTCTGACAAGCCTGATCTGCAAAGCCAAGGAACGTATTATCATGGAACTTATAAACAAAGACATTGGCAACCTTAAAACACTGGACCCCACCCAGTTTGGGTTCGTGAAGGGCCGATCTTGTCTCCTGAACCTGACTGACTTCAAAATCAGTCTCCAGAGCTGTGGACAAGGGTAAGGAAGTCCACACAGCCTATCTGGACCTCGCCAAGGCCTTTGACACCATCCTCACTCTGGAATCATAGATAAACTTACTAAGCTGGGCATTAATCCCTATATCACTTGATGGGTTGCCAACTGGCTTACTGACAGAACCCACACTATAAAAGTAGCTGATTACAAATCCAGCTCCTGACAAGTGGAGTACCTAAGGATTCAGTCCTGGGACCTCTCTTGTTTGGCATCTACTTCTCTGAAGTACAGGCCAACACTAAGGGACTCTGGCTAACAAAGTTCGCAGATGACTGCAAACTGGGAGCCATTATTGAATCCCCAAATTAGGTCGATACTCTACAAAAGGGCCTTACAGAAAAAGATGCTTGGTGCCAGAGCCATGGGCTCAAGCTCAATGCCAAGAAATGTAGTGATATCCCCTTTGGGAAAAAACATGTACCACATAGGTGGCAGTACACTAAACACCGAAAGTGTGATAACAGACTTAGGGACATAGGTGGATAGTGGTCTCACCTTCAATAACCTAATCGGCACAACAGTCAGGAAATCCTTCAATGTGGCACACCTCATCACTAAAGGCTTTTCATCCAGGAAAAAGGAGGTCATTGTCCCACTGAACTCATCCCTCATTAGACACATTATAAAATACAACACCCCATTTGGTATGTACCTCTCAAGACATATGCAACAACTGGAAAGGCCACAGAAATATCTCACTAAAAGAATAACAGACCTAAAGCAGATGCCCTATGCTGATCGCCTTAAAAAACTCCAGCTATACTCGACACATCGTCAACTCCGAGGCAATCTCTGCTTAACATACAAGGCCATGTCAAACCCAGAGCTGTTGGACATGCTACAATTAAAGAAATCCCAATCTCTCAGAGCCACACGCTCCAAGGATCTAAACCTTGTCATCACAATAAGCAAAACATGCTGGAGGGATAGGTTCGTGATGACAGAATCCCCAGACTCTGGAATAAACTGCCCATACATGTCAAGCAGAGCACCTCTTTAGCCCTCTTCCAAAGGAACCTTCGTGATTGGATGGGAGAAAGGAAATTCACCCCAGGGATCACATCAGTCAGCCTGCTAGACAGGGGTCCACGGAAGTAATTAGTGTGGGAAGAAATAGCCAGGGAATTGTTATGGCTAGGCTTGTATAGGCCCTACGGCCAATAGCCTAGTACCAACCTATGAACCTATGAGCAGGGGGAGGACACCCAGGTATGAACCTATGAGCATT